>NC_142463.1:100453979-100576479 GCF_049115385.1 Moschus berezovskii
CTTTTGTGCCTTATTGTTGTGTTTGAGAAGAGTGGAGCTGTGGCCTGCCAGTTAATGAATATCAAATGTTAGAAATGGAACACTCTCAACTTTCTCCTGCCTCATTTATTCTGGTACTGATTCCTTCTAGTGCCTTTTTCATTTTAGTTATTGTAAAACTCTGTTCTTTATACCTTCTAGCTCTTTGTTAAACATTCCTGTATCCTCTTGATCTGTGCCTCCATTCTTTTCTGAGATTTTGAATCATCTTTACCCAAGATTACTCTGAATTTTTTTTTTGGTAGATTGCCTACCTGCACGCCACTTAGTTGTTCTCCTGGGGTTTTATCTTGTTCCTTTGTTTGGAACATATTTCTCTGCTGTCTCGTGTTGTCTAAGTTTCTGTGTTTGTGGTCGCCTTTCGACAGGCAGCAGGATTACAGTTCTTTTTGCTTCTGATATCTGCCACCCTAGTGAGTGAGGTTGGTCCAGGAGATTGTTCAGGCATCCTGGTGGGAGAGACTGGTGCCAGCCTAGTGGTGGGTGGACCTGAATCTTGCCCCTCTAATGGGCAGAGCTAGGTCAAGGGGTATGTTTAGAGGCATCAGTGGGCTCCAGATGACTTTATTCAGCCTGTCTGCTGATGAGTAGTGTTGTGTTCCCATCCTCCTGTTGGTAATCCTGAGGCATCCCAGCACTGGAGCCTATAGACTGTTGGGTGGGGCCAGGTCTCGGTGCCAAAGTGGTGACCTCCTGGAGAGCTTACATTGTTGAGTATTTCCCGGAGCTCCTGCCATCAGTGTCCATGTCCCTACCGAGAGCCAGGATACCCTCCAAGACCTGCCCAGGTTTCTGTGGAGTCATTGCTTTGGCCTAGGTCCCAGTGCTCATGAAACTCTGTGTGCAGCCTCTAAAACTGGAGTCTCTGTTTCTCCCAGCCCCGTGGAACTCCTGCACTCACACCCTGCTGGCTTTCAAAGCCAAATGCTCCAGTAGCTCCTCCTTCCTATTACAGATGCCCAGGCTGGGAAGCCTGGTGTGGGACTCAGAATTCTCCTGTGGGAGAACTGCTGCAATGTATTTTCCCGTTTGTGGGTAACCCACCCAGCAGGCATGGGATTTGATGATATCATGAAGGCACTCCTCCTGCTCTCTCTCTGTGTCTTCTTTGTCTTTGGAGGCAGAATATCCGTTTGGGTAGCTGCCAGTGTTCTTTGGTGATAGTTGTTTAGCAGTTAGTTGTGATTTTAGTGTTTTCATAAGAAGAGGTGAGCTCGTCCTTCTACTCTGCCACCTTGTCCTGCACTCCTCTTCATTTATTCCATTTCGTGAGAATATTCACATAGCTCACTGCAGAAATAATGTGTTTGGTTAAGGCCTGTGGCTCTGAGGCAACTGGATGCAGGTATCATATGGTATATGCATCCTGTTACCTTGATAAAAACGGAAACAAATTCTATCTTTTCAAATACATTTGACTTCAATGTTTTTAGATGAGCAATGATAGTCTTATAGAATATTTCTTAGATTTCTTCTTCTCCCAGTCCATAGAGAAAGGCTGTGGGTGGTGAGTGCTGGTAAAAAAGCAATTAGAACTTGAGAAGTCCAATTAGTTATGTTCTCTCATCTATCCCTCTCATTTTGACTGTGCTGGGTCTTCATTGCTGCACAGGCTTTTCTCTAGTTGGGATGGGTGGGCTTCTCATTGTGGTGGCTTCTCTTGCTGCAAAGCACAGGCTCTAGGCATATGGGCCCCTTCGTTGTAGCTCCCAGGCTCCAGAGCACAGGCTCAGTAATTGTGGCCTATGGGTTTAGTTGCTTCACGGCATGTGGGATCTTCCTGGGCCAGGGATTGAACTCACGTCTTCTGTGTTAGCAGGCGGATTCTTTACCAGTGAGCCACCAGGGAAGCCCTATATCCCTCCCATTCTGAAGTGTTGCCCAAAGGCCTGATGCCTTCTTCTTCCTCTCCCCTTTGATTCCTGAATGTGGAGGTCATCACATCTCCCTCAGTCTGTGCACTTCTCCAGCTTAGTACTGATCTTCTGCCTTGAAAGACCCTGCTCTCTAGCCTGCAGGACTAAGGTTAATCAGGAGGAGAAATATTAGGTTTGACTTCATCTGCCAGTCATGTGCCCTCTAGATGGACAAGGGTCATTTGAGTCTCAAGGAAATTCCAGGCTGGAGTGTGTACCATCTTAATATATGCCAGTCCTCACCCAGGAAAAGTGACATCCCCATCACGGCAGGGGGTGTAATGGTTCTAAGCAGGTTCTAAGCCACATTACTCCTGGGGTTCTGAGATTACAGTGGGGTCCTTGTCAGAACAGAACATCACAGGAGAGTGTTCTGACACATGCTTGGAAACACTCGGTTCAGTGCCACCAGACCTCTCTCTCCTCTCAGCTTACACCTGGGATGCCTGTCACCAAGTCCCTTTGAGCAGTGACCTGAGCCCTCTGGTGGCAGAGATCCGAGCTTTGTGAGGGCAGCTGGAGCAGAGGGTTCAGGTGAACACCTGTCTGCGACTGCAGCCTGAACAGCAGTTGGATGGCGGTGCCAGCAAAGCCAGTCTCAGCTCCTCCTGCATTAGCCAGAAATTCCCCACCAGCACTAACCCTGGAAACAAGCCGCTGTTCTTCCAAGGCAGGAAGGAAAAGGGAACCGTGAAGCCCTCAGGCAATGGGAAGGTCCCCAGGATGTGTGTGGTGGAAGGGACAATGTTGCCTCTTCCACACTCCTTAGGGCCAGAGTGAAGTCAAAGATGCTTCAATACAGCGCCTTGAGGGCATGGAGTTTAGGGTCAGATCCGGATTCTGAGTTTGCCACTTACATGTTTGCCTTTGGAAAAGTGTTAAAACTCCTCAAGTAGTTAAGCCTTAGCTTCCTCATCTTTAACATGAGGATAATATAAACTATTATGTGGAGCATTAAATGAAATAATTTACAAGTGCCTAAGGAAATGGCAACCCACTCCAGTGTTCTTGCCTGGAGAATCCCAGGGACGGGGGAGCCTGGTGGGCTTCCGTCTATGGGGTCACACAGAGTCGGACACGACTGAAGTGACTTAGCAGCAGCAGCAGACACCATAGTGAAGTGAAAGTGAAGTCGCTCAGTCGTGTCTGACTCTAAGCGACCCCATGGCCTGCAGCCTTCCAGGCTCCTCTGTCCATGGGATTCTCCAGGCAAGAGTACTGGAGTGGGGTGCAGTACTCAAAACAATTAACAACTGTATATGTTAATGCCTATTCCTTATGTTTGTGGAGTGTTTTAAAATTTACCATGTTTTCAAATAATTTCGTCAGAGCTAGTGCAGCATTTACCATCTCTGTGTTTCACATGAGAGAATATAGGCACTGAGACGAGTCACTGATATGCTGAGGTTTGTGGGAGTGAACAGGCCCGCCCAGGATTCAGAGAAGCTTTGATTTGCTGTGTTCCTGCTCCCTCGTTATGCTCTGTCTCGGTGTTGCTTCTCTTCCCTCTCAGGCTTTGCCCTCTCAGCGCCTCCCCACAGCAGCAGCCAGGACTCATCCCTGCCAGCTCAGTCACTCCTCCTCCTCATCACACAGCAGAGAGGCCTGAGCTAGAAATCCGGTTCTAAGCCACATTTGCCTGAGTAGGATCATATCAATCTCTTCGTGATATTTTCCAGGTTGCGGTCTGGTCTCCAATGGGGCATTTCAAACTCACCTAGGCTTATGTCTCCTATGCTTCTTATCCTAGTACATATTTTCTAGTACTGACTCATCAGAACAGTGATTAGAGTGCAGAGTTAAATCCCATAGAACCCAGAATATGTATGGACTTCACAAGAATATGTGTGCTTACCAAAACTGTTGATCTTGTTTCTGGCCTCTTTTACTCTTTGATGTCCCTTTTGGATTGAACTGAGGGTGACTATGAATAACAGTGGTTTCTTTGTTGTTGTGGTTTTATTCTTCAGAGCTGGGTTTGGATGCTTCTCCAGTAACGAAGAAGCCTCCCAAGCTGGAGGGTGATGCTACTGACGGCTCCTTTGCCAATAAGCATGGCCGCCACGTCATCAGCCACATTGATGACTATAGTGCCCTAAGAGAGCAGATTGGGGAAGGCAGACTGCTGGTCAAGAAGATAGCATCACTTGTGAGACCAGCCTGAAGCTTCTCTGGTCCCGTAGCTCCAGGCATAGAGGTAATCCCACTTTAGCTCTTAGGTGCACCTTTTCCTTAAGCCCTTTCTTCTTTTGATTTTAGCTGCTTCTCCCACTGTCTTTTTTCCTGCTGCATATCTCTCACCAGCTGAGGATGTATCTTCCATTTCCATCCAGCTAGGCCTTCTGTCTCCACCAGCTTGTTTCACGACAAGCTTTGTTCTGTTCCAGATGTAGCTGACTCTGTATTTCCCCTGAGAACCACAGAAAAGCATGTGCAGCTTTGCCATCCTCATCAGCAGAGCATGTTAAGCATCAGCATCCTTGCAGTGCTGTTTGGTAGCTTATTATCTGCTAAAGTCACACTGGGATATGATCATTTGTGGGCAGGATAAAATCACTTCATCAGTTTCCTGGGAATTGAGAATATTCATCCATATGGGTCAGATGTGTGGAAGGGGTGAGGAGAGTGGCAGCCTTGGACTTCTCTGCTCAGGCCGAGCAGGAGGAGAGCAGGCCACAAGGCTTCTCAGAGTCTTTCCCCAGGGAAGACCTAGGTACCAGCCGCTGTGCAGTCGAGCTCCAGGAGCCCCCACACGTGAGAGGGAGGCCCACACCTGAGTCAACAAAGGCAACAAGGGGCTCCAGGCACAGTGCTGGCAGTGCCGTGGGTGTGACGGAGTGAACCCAGAAGTGGCGATTATCCCAGAAGGAAGGTGACAGGCTCATGGGGGTTAGGGCGCCCCTGGGGGATGTGCAGTTCTCTGGAAAGGAGAACATGCCAGGTAAAGGGAGCAGCTCTCAGTCCTTCGAGCTACAAATGGTGCAGCCCAATTGAAGCATAAGGCCTGGATTTAGGGAAGGGCAGTGGATTTAGGGAAGGGCAGTGGGGGTGGGGGTGCAAAAATAGGGACCTTAGAACTCCAGAGCACGAAGCAGGACTAAAAGCTAAAAAGTGTGGAATCAAATGAACTCTCACAAAGTGGGAGGCCCTTGCTGAGTCAGAGAACCTCGGCTTCCAGGTTAGAAAAAGTCTCACAGGTTCAAGCAAGCCTGTGGCCGTACCTCGCTCACAAAGGAAGCCGAGGCCTGTGCTCTCTCAGCCACAGGGATGCCCATGGCTACCGCCCCCTTTCCCAGGTGGTGGGCAGCGAAGGCATCCAGGAGCTGAGGAGCAGCGCCACCGCCCTGCACCACCTGCTGGAGGAGTCGGCCTCCCTCCTCACCACGTTCTGGCGAGCAGCCTTTCTAAGCTCCCCTGGCCCTGCCCTTGTGGGCAAAGTGGTAAGAAGCCAGCGTCCTCTACCGGTTCTGCCCCCTAACTAGCCTTCTAACTCCTCGGCCTGCAGAGCCTGAAGATCAGGAGCCAAATGGGCAGTTGGGAGAAGGCGACCTGAGGCGTGTGTCCCTGGAGGGAGACCTCTCCTCTGTGGTGAGCGCTCTCTGTGCAGGTCTGAAAACATCCCTCTCCTCACAGCCTGAGCCCCAGGATAAGGAGCCAAACAGGAGAAGAAAAGAACACAGAAGAGGCAGAGACATGAGAACCCTGGTAACCCACAAATGTTCCATCCCTTTAACTTTCTGAAGTTCAGCTGAGCTGCGTTCAGGGCCATTCAAAACATCAACGCCTCCTCCTTTTCCATCCTGAGCCCACTCCCACTCACCCCCAGGTCCACACAGGCAGACAGGATCACAGAATGTCACCAGGAGTGGACCAGCCCTTTTTACTCACCCACTGAAATCCCAGAACAATTTCCACTTAAACCTGTGTCTCTGGGTCAAGCCTGATGAGAGTCAGCCTCCCCCAGGCGCTTTCAAATCTCAGGCCACTCTGGTTGATGATCTTGGATTAGGTAGATTTCCAAATCCCTCCTAGGCTTCTCACTCCAGACTGGTATCAATGATAACTTTAGAGGATCCAACTTTGCTATTTCCAAGGAGGAAGTATTTTGCCATCCTGAGGTTGGCAGATATATTTACAGACTTGTAGACTGTCTCAGGCCAGCCCTGTCTCCCCAGGCATAATATTCCTAATGACCGAGTTTTGATACCCAAGTGATATAACTATGTCAGCACTAAATCAGAGCTCTTACTTACAGCTGGGAGTTTCAGTGTGGCCTGGACTCAGGTTCTCTGCAGCAGTTGGAGTGTGGCCTGTGCTCCTTTGCACAGGAGCTTCCAGGTCCTCAGTGTTCCCACCTCATGGCCCATCCTGAGCCATCACCTGCTGGAGGGTTTTAGAGGCAGGGAAATCTGGTCCAGAAATACTTGAGAAGATTGTAGAATCCTGTTTGTGGTTGTAAAGAGCCACAAATCACAGGGTGCTTTAGGCCTTCTGACCACTGACAGAACACCTATGTTTCTTTCCAGGGAGAGTCCATGAAAAAGGAGCTTCTGGAACTGAGAACCAAACTATCCAAACAGGAGAGTCTCCTTCAGAGTACATGTGAGCGCCTGAAGACCGCCAACCAGCAGAAGGAGAGCATGGAGCAGTTCATCTTCAGCCAGTGTGGGTGCCCTGGGACAGGGAATGGGACAGGAAATTGGGGGGCCTTCCAGGCTCCCCACTTGTGCTGTGAATGGACAGTGACCAGAGAGGCCAGGTGATGGGGGAGACTGATGTGACATCCCTGAACCTCCTGTGCCATCAGTAATCATAGAGGCAGAGGAGGAGATGTGAGGGGTGAAGGGGAGCAGGAGACCCCAAGCTGAGTGGCCAGAAAGACAAACTTTAGACCACACACACCCAAGTCAGATGTGGACCCCGCTGGTAATTTCTGCCTTTGGGAACTGTTTTGTTGTTTCAGTGACCAGGACACACGATGTTTTGAAGAAGGCAAGGACTAATTTGGAGGTAAGGAATCCACTGCACCGATCAGAGCAAACTGTCACCGTCTGTATCAGAATGCACAGGTGACTCCTGACCTGTGCTGACCTTCCAAGAGGAAATTTCTGGTCCACCTGTGGGAGCACAGGTTCTCAATGAACATCCCTCTAGATTCCATCCCCATCGGTCCTCCCACCCTAATCAGAAACCTCCCCTGACTTCTCAGTTCACTCTCACTTTGTCATCATCTTCTCTCTTGACCCCAATTCTCTCTCCTTTTTGCCATGTCAGGACTGGGGAGAAATGCAGTTCAGTTGATTCTCAAGGTCAGAGGACATGTGGGGTCTGCCTCTGAATGAGCTTTCCAGTAAAGGAATCCTGAGGCCAGTCATGGGTTCCAGGGTTCCTATGTCACTCCATGAAAAAATGATGGAAAGATGCCACCTAAAAAGTTGATTTCACTGCATAATATTGGGCTGAAAGCAGCAATTTGATTTCGACATATTTTTCTTTAGGAAACAACATAAAAGAAAATCATTGGGTCTTATTGATCTAAAAGAGAACTTGGTAATAAGGAAAAAGATGAAACTTAAAGGGAAAGATTATCCATAAGGCAGGCATTCTCTACATTTATTTAAAACACCAATGCATTCTCTAGCAGCCACTTTGAAGAAAAATGTGAAGTGTTAGCAGTGGCTTCAAAGTAAAAAACTAAGCCTTTTACCTTGGACTTTAAAGCTTTGCCATAATCAGTTGAGCCCATTCCTAGGAATGTTCCTAAATTGTAACCTAAAAAGATGTTGACCCCACAGTGTGAAAAGGGGTTGGGCCATAATTTAACCCTGATTTTTTTCCTTGCTAATTTCTGTGCAGAAACAACCCCCCCTTTCTGTAATAACTCTTGATGATGGAAGAATGTTCTGCAGATGTTGGCACCTGGCATTCTGGAAGGGTCTGAGAGTGGGCTGCGGCGGGACCAGGGTGCGGGACTGAGAAGGATGTGACCGTGAGAGCACAGAGGTAGGTAGTCACTGACTTTCACATCGCTGCTCTGCCCCGAGGCCCAGGGTGGGGAGGATGAGGGGTGCACTGGGAAGGACTTGGCACTGCCAGGGCCTTTGCTTTACCTCACTCTGTGAGCAGGGACTAGAGGAGGAATGGGAGAGGATGCCCTGGTGGGAAAGGGGTAGATCCTACAGGCTGACCTACCAGCTTTGTGTTTACCTGTGGGCTTGGAGTGAAGCTGGCACATGGAGGGGCCTGAGGATTGGTCCCCAGTTATGCTCACTTCCTGAGGTTTCATCACGTACCACTGGCCACTGCTGCCCAGTTCTGTCCTGGAAGAGAGTGGGACTGGGCAGGGTCGGGCACCATCCTGCAAAGGAGACATTTCCCCTTGAGAAGCCACCTTGACAAGGGACTTGCTTTACTTAAGCTGAGTCATGCTTGTTGCTGCTAGGATTTCAAGGTCTTCATTCTGGGCCATTTGTTTAATGTTGGGGCTTTTCCTTCATGAGAGTCTCCCTGGAATTTTTGTCTGAAATGCAGTTTCTCAAGCCTTATCCCCATGTTTCTAACATGCCCTGTAGTGTCTCTGCTGTAGATTTCCTATACTGTGCAGCCAGCACCCAGGGAATGGGGCCTCTCTCCTGTATGATATCACAGTCAATCATCCAAGGTTAGTACCACTTTCTCGATTTTACACGATCCATCCTTCTCCACTATACATGAGATCCATGTGCTCAAAGAGGGCGATGAAATCATCATGTAAAGCAGACTTGGTATTTTAGTGGAGCTGGAATTTGCATCTTGGACTTATGTCGCCAGGGCTGTGCTTTCATTGTTTTCACATAGACACAGGGCAGGATTGATGGATATAGGGTAGGGAGTAGAAGACATCAGTAAGAGTTAGTGATTCCTGGTAACTAGTATTGGTCTGCTTGACAAGCATTTACTGAATGTTCTCTGTGGCAGGCTTTGAAGAGGCTCTGGAGAGGAAGGTTGACTAAGGCACAGAGAGTACCTGGCTCTCAAAAATATGGCCTCTAGCACAGGAGCCAGATGTTTTAGAGAGTCACATCTAATTTTTAAATAAAGACTGTGATGTAGTTAATATTCATGCATTCCTTGGTCCCATTGTGTCCACCAAGGTGGAAAACAGTATAAATTTAGGACTATTGGAAAGAGATTGGGCTTCCCTGGTGACTCAGATGGTAAAGGATCCGCCTGCTATGCAGGAGACCGGCGTTCAATCCCTGGGTCAGGAAGATACCCTGGAGAAAGAAAGGAATGCCAAGTATAAAAATATAGGATTATTGAAAAGAGATGAAATTCTTTTGGGGACATGTCCGTCAGGTATTTTTATTTTAAGAAGGGAAATAAGTATGTTTGTTCAAATGTCCCCTGAAATTTAGCCATGGGTTCCTGGTGCCTTTGGATACAAAAATTTGTGGTCAAGGTTTGTGTGGCAGCTATGCTGCATAAGGGTGTGGGAACTTAGGCGAAATCTCCATATCTCTCTGGGCCTCAGTATCCTCATCTGTAAGATAAGGTTATTCAAATTCTCCAAATTCCTTTCCTGCTGAGTTTTTTCTGAGTGCATGAGAGACTGAGATGCATGTTAAATGTTCCCTGGGATCTGCAGCCAAGACCTGACCTTGGTTCCTTCTCTGTGTGTCTCCTATAGGAGCCTCAACTGGGCCCACACACTGGAAACACAGAAAGGAGAGAGGGGATGGAAGAAAGGAAGCAACAGGTTCAGAGGATGAGACAACCCAAAGAACAGCAAGGTAATGGTCGAGGAGCTGTTTGCCAAGGGAGGTGAGCATAAGGACAAGTTGAGTTTGGAAAATTCAGTCGGAAGTGAGGAATGCACAGCATCACCTGAGTTCTCAAGGAGCAACCTGAGCTGAGCAGGAAGGACCAGGAGAGGAGCTTAGTCCACAGTGAGCTTGTGCACCTGCCGAGGAGGAGGTTTATACCGCTGGGAGCACCGATCCCAGGAGGAGGATGAGGTTTATACTGTTGGGAGCACCAATCCCAGGAGGAGGAGGAGGAGGTTTACACTCTGGGAGCACCAATCCCAGGAGGAGGATGAGGTTTATATGCTGGGAGCACCAATCCCAGTAGGAGGAGGAGGAGGTTTATACTGCTGGGAGCACCAATCCCAGGAGGAGGATGAGGTTTATACTGCTGGGAGCACTTATGCTAGGAGGAGGAGGAGGTTTACACTCTGGGAGCACCAATCCCAGGAGGAGGAGGAGGAGGTTTATACTGCTGGGAGCACCAATCCCAGGAGGAGGAGGAAGTTTATACTGCTGGGAGCACCAATCCCAGGAGGAGGAGGAGGTTTATACTGCTGGGAGCACCAATCCCAGGAGGAGGATTAGGTTTATACTGCAGGGAGCACCAAAACCTGGAGGAGGAGGAGGAGGAGGTTTATACTCTGGGAGCACCAATCCCAGGAGGAGGATGAGTTTTATACTGCTGGGAGCACCAATCCCAGGAGGAGGACGATGGGACCTTGAGGCTCTGCCCTAGACCCCCAGCCTGCAACTTGGAAGTGCCCACACGTGGATGTCCTCCAAGTAAGTGTGCCATAAGGTGCATAAATGGTGTTTGGAGAAGAATTAGAGATCTTCATTCTTATGAGGGGCCAGGAGAATGGGGCTCATTTCTGAAGCAGAGATGATAATAATATTCTTCTGCATTTACAATTTTGAGGTTTTATACACATCATCTCTTACCTATGTGTTGAGTGCTTAATTTGCAGACAAGAAAGAGTATGTATACTGTTCCATTTTATAAATTTGTTAAAAAGGCAAATTCATCTAAACTGGCAATGGTTGCTTGGGGCTAAGAGTTGAGGGAGTGATGGATTGCAAAGGGGAACAAGGAAAGTTGTGACCGATGGAAACACCCTGCATCTTGATTGTGGCTGTGGCTTCCATAGTGTGTACATCTATCAAAATGCATTTAGTCGCATATTTTTAAATGGTGCAGTCAAGAGGATTCATATAAAAATCTACCACATTTCTCTATACCAGCAGTGTTAGGAAATGAAATTCAATAAAACATAATAGAGATAAACACCCATGATCATTTAATGCTTAAGAATACAGGTAGTGATGACTCCTGAAAACTATTGCTGAGAGAAATTAAAGAAGACATACATAAATAGAATATACGTTATAGTCATAGATTGGAAGACAATATTTTTAGAATGTCAAATCCTTGTTATTCTGAATAGTATTGCAGCTGGCATTTGCGGGGGGTATATTTTGCACACTAATTATAACATGTAAGTGGAAATCAAAGTATCTCAGTTAGCCAAGACACACTGAAGGAGAATTAAGCTGGAGGATTTACTCTACTAGATTTCAAAACTCAGGTTAAAACTATAGCAGTTAAGACACTATACTGGTGTAAGTAAACAGAACACAAACTGCTGAAGGAAAGAGGGAAGAGTAACAAAGTTACCCACACCCATATTCAGTTTCTTAATAAGTCACCAATATGCATCACGGGGTGGTGATAGACTTTTCTGCAAAATATCTGTTGTGAAAAAAAGTATCGAGAGATGATTAATACATTTGGGAAGTTCTTGGTAGAAATGCAGTATAGGTGAAGGAAACAGCTACTTGGAAGAATCTGAGACAAAAGTGAACTGGAAAATGTGGGATGGGGTTTCGGAGGAGAAGGGTCGTTACCCGGATGTGGCTCCAGCACTTACAGCAAGGGGATCTCGGCCCGTTAGAGACCCTCTGTGTGCCTCAGTTTCCTCATCTGCAAAGCAGCAGAGAGTTATCTTTTTGGCACCAGTCAATTTTGAACACTAGAAGTACCATAAATGTAATAATCATCCCCTCGAATCATGAGGGAGGTCAGTGAAACCAGCGGGTAAAGCTAAGTGCACACCTGAGCACCTTTAACAAAGAGACTCCAGGTCCCACCTCAACTCGCTGAGTCACACTTGCTACAGGTGAGGACTGTGCACTTGTTTGGGACTAACTCTCCCAGGTGATTCTTACAATGATCAGCTTGGGGACAGAACACACTGAGCTGTATACCTTTTACCCCAAACACAGAAGTAGGACAGAACAGAAGAAGAAGGGTGTTTCCACTCCAGTGACTAAAGCAGAGAACTATTGGAAGACTCTAGAATTGAAGGACTAGGCCCATCTGACCCCATTTAACTCTTCTCTAGTTTACAGCAGAGACACATTCCCTGGGGACACACGCCTGTGGCACCTGACTATCCACCCTGAGGAGAGTGAGAGCCCTAATTTTAAATTCAAGTCTGGCTTTGAGTGCAAGCTAAATTCACCCTGTTTGCTCATTGATGGGATCAGTCTTCTCCAAGCTGCCACTTTTTGAAAAATAACTCGTATTGCTATAAATGCAAACTTCAACAAAGGTATTTGTTAGAAAATTTTGTAAATACTCAACGTAACAAGAAACCAGAAAGTGAGCAAGAACATTCCATTTCAGGAGAGTTCGGCCCAATAGAGCACAGTCACTGAGAGAAAAGATCCTTGAGTAGAAGGGAAGTGGTCCCTTCCTGTCCTGGGACATCCTGCTAACTTCAGTGGGCTGGGAAAGCAGCTGCCCATTCTAACAGATGGGATTCTCAGGGGCGCTAGTGGTAAAGAACCCGCCTGCTAATGTAGGACACACAAGAGACACGGTTTTGATCCCTGGGTCAGGAAGATTCCCTGGAGGAAGAAATGGCAACCCACTCCACTAGTCTTACTTGGGAAATTCCATAAACAGAGGAGGCTGGAGGGCTAGAGGATCACAAAGAGTCGGGCAGGACTCAAGCAGCGTAGCACAGCACACATTCTAACCGACAGGCTGCTCTTTCCTCCAGATGGTGTCTGGTGTCCTGAAACACATAAGCACTGAGGAGGCATTTAGAAGGGCCCAGCCTTCACTTCTGCTTTTGCTCAGTGCATAGAAATGGTTTAGTTGAAAAAAGGTAGGGCTCTAGGAATAAAGTCAGGTCACAGAGAAAAAGAGTATGAAATGGGGCCAAGGCAGGATAAAAACAATAGGTTTCTCCTACCGACAAAATGCAAAGCAATAGCTAACTTGGCTTGATAAACTGTTGTTTTTTTTTTTTTTCAATTTTAACTTTGGTCTAATAAATTATTTTATGTAACTCTACAACAGTGGTGTTACCTTGAATGATTACGATGAAAGAAAGTATCATAATATGTGTGAAATGCCTGGCACGGTGTCAGTCAAGGAACTCTACCTGTTATATACTTCTGGAGCATGGCAAAATTCATCCCTGTTTGACCTCAAGTCAGATATGTTTTGTGAGCTTTTTTGGTTTCATCACATTTAAAATGAAGAAACTTGACACGTTTTTCTTTCCCCCACAGAATGTCAGGCCCCACAGCAACCGGAAAATAGATTTCCCTAAAGCCTTTGCTGAGTCTCACGCCCCGAGTATCATGAATCATTGTAGTGGGAGGACCACGTGGGGTGTGGGGAAGATTAGCTTTCATAAGTAGTTTTTCCAGTTTTGCATCTCTTACCTTAACATGAACAAATGCCCAGTGGCCTGTTGTCATCCCCATTTCACCCTCCATCCAGGTAGAGCAACAGCTCAACTGAAGAGACGGATGCTGTACAGGTTCCCCAAGTCTCTGACTCACAAGACCCGGGTAGGACGAGATGCTGAGGAAGTGAGGAGTTGGTTCAGACCATCACTATCCGAGGGCCTGCCTGTCTCTCCTCAAACTCAGCTTCTGTGTCGCTGAACACAATGCTTAAATTCCCTTTGGATCATCATGATCCCTGCCCTACGACCTTGAACTTCACCATGCTCTGTTTTTGGAATATAACCACAGGTCAGTGGCATGAGGAAAACTCCAAGAGATGGATCAAACTGTGTGCCACAAACACTGCTCTGGAACCCTGGTCTGTTCAATGTGTGGGTGAGCTGAATGAGCACAGAACAATAGCACGAGGCAGTCAAATCTTTCCTAAACAGATAGGCACCCCATGTATTCAGTGGTTCATGGTAAAGAATCAGTCTGCAATGCAGGAGACAGAGGAGATGTGGGTTTGATCCCTGGGTCAGGAAGCTCCCCTGGAAGAGGGCATAGCAACCCACTCCAGTATGCTTGCCTGGGGAATCCCCATAGACAGGGGAGCCTGACGGGCTACAGTCCTGGGATCGCAAAGCATCAGACAAGGATGAAGTGACTGAGCACAAGCACACCATGTTTTCAAGGACATCCACAGAAACTCTTAGTCACTTTGACAGCTTGGAAAGAGCTCTTGTGAGGCTCAATGAAATACATAATGAAAGTATGAAGTGCAGTGTTTAGTAACATTTAAAAAAAATAGAACAACCCAGACCCAGAGGAAGAATTTAGAAGGTAGGGATGTTATATTTAAGTTTATTCTGAAGCCAACATGTTGCCCAGTAAAGAGAAGAAATTAACATAACAACGGGATGCAGCAAAAGAATTCTGAGATGGGACAGAATATATGTTTAAAGATTATTTAATCACTTAAATTGTACTCTGATTTTTATCCTACAGTTTTTAGGACACAGACTAAACTGGAGAATACCTACAGAAGAAGTTCATGACAGGCTACAAGTTTGACATCCTTCACTTGTGGAAAAGCCTTAAGATCTGTTTAAAGAGATGAGGTGATATAGTTTTTCCAGTGGTCATGTATGCGTGTGAGAGTTGGACTATAAAGAAAGCGAGTGCCGAAGAATTGATGCTTTGGAAATGTGGTATTGGAGAAGACTCTTGAGAGTCCCTTGGATTACAAGGAGATCAAACCAGTCCATCCTAAAGGAAATCAATCCTGAATATTCATTGAAAGGACTGATGCTGAGGCTGAAACTCCAATACTTTGGCCATCTGAGGGAAAGAACTGACTGACTGGAAAAGACCCTGATGCTGGGAAAGATTGAAGGTAGGAGGAGAAGGGGATGACAGAGGATGAAATGGTTGGATGGCATCCCCGACTCAATGGACCTGAGTTTGAGTGGACTCCAGGAGTCGGTGATGGACAGGGAGGCCTGGTGTGCTGCAGTCCACGGGGTTGCAAAGAGTTGGACATGACTGAGCGACTGAAATGTACTGAACTGAGGTGACTTTATGACAGCCCGACAGACATTTAAGACCTGCTGGCCAAGTATTTCTCCCTCGAATCTTTTTATACACAGAAGAATGAACAATGGGAACTCAGCTTAGATAGTTTTTGGAAGGAGATAGGTCAGTGGTAGACAACCTAAGAGTGGCTGCTGAGGGCTTGGGTGCTATCAGTGGTGATGGCCACAAACGGTCAAGGCCTAGGCACCTGGAAGGCAGGGGCCCCGAAGATTCCATGAACCCCTCCCCCGACCAGTTCTGTTATGGCAACTCCAGATGGTCACCTAGCAGGCTTTGTCCCCCTCCTTCACTCCTGTCTGAGTCTGAGCCGCACACGGCACCTTTGGCTCTGAGCTCTAGCATCTTCAACTTCTTCTTGTAGTAGAGAACCCTCTAGTTGTTCCCAATAGCAAGTCAGGAATTCCAGTTTTTGTCATTCCCTCAGTGCTGATTAAAGCGACGTGATTTTGCTTGTCTTTAATCCCCCATATACTGGGTGTCTCCTCCCCACCCCTGGCTTCTACCCCTTCTACCAAATGTCACCATGGCAGTATGTCTTCCCTCTTTATCGAATCTGAGTGCAGAATGTAGCGTCACGGAAGTCAACCAGGAGCTTTTGTTGGAGCTGGCAAAGTACAAGCAGGACTTCAGAGACGTCAAAGAGAAACTCCTCATATCCGAAGCTACTGTTTACTCCCTGGCCAACCAGCTGCAGAAAAACAGTAAGTTTCTGGGGTCATGGTCACCCAAGCAATGAATGATCACTGTCTTTCCTCTAAGAAACTGTAAGTCCCCAGAATTGGGCTCCTTTTCCCTTTGTCGTTTTGAATTCCATTCTGACGACAAGCCAGGAAAGATAGTAGTGGCTCTTTTGCCTTCAGTTTCCTGAGGCTGGGAAAACTGAGGCACAAGGAGTGGAGGCACTTTTCCAAGTTTTTAGTGATGTGTAGGGTGAGACTAGAGTTAAAATTCCAGACAGTGATTCCTGGTGCAGGCACAGGAGTTCCTGTGTCTCTCGGGTGCAAACTAAGCTGTGTTGACTGGAATCTTTTCTGTTCTGTATCTGATCCTGCCTGCCTCTTGGCTAAACCTCTGGGACTGATGAACTCCATCAGTTTGAGGTTCCCTGAGGTTCCGTTGGCAAAATCTTGTGCTAGTTACACCGGGGTAACGTGTGGTTAGACACTGTGAGAAGCAGGGAATATGATTTAAAGGAGCTTAAGGATGAGTCTGCTTCTCATTGAAACCGTGGTCTCTGGGATGCCATCAAGACAGAGGCTCCGTGGTGAGAAGGAAGCCGTGCTTTCTGAGTGAGCAGGTTCTCCTTCCTGAGTCCAAGAAAGCCATTTGACACTCTGTGGCAATAATGAAGGTGTTTCTGGTGAAATCAGACAATCTTCACTTTCCCCTCTCTCCCCACTTGAGCTGGTGAAACTTCAGTGATACAGGTTGACCAGTAGCCCGGGGAACCCTGAGTCTGTGCTATAAGAGGTGTGACCAACATGAGGATGGTGCTAAGTGGGAGAGAGAACCAGCCCCAGTAAAAACCCAGGCAGAGTGTGAGGAGCCCTTTACACGCGTAGGCAGCCTGGCAGTTGGAATCATTTTTGCCTGTTCAGTGAGAGGGGCCTGGAGTAAGGAAAGAAGTCATGACCAGGGTACATGCATAACAAGGGGATGAGAGGAATCTTGACCACTTGTGTCTGTGTCACTTTCCTACAGTCATTTTCAATGAAGCAATGAGGGAGTTAATACAAAATGACTGACACAGAGACAAGTAAGAAGTAAAGCCTACTATTTAAGAAAGTGAAAGGATGAGCTTTGGGGAAAGGAGAAGCTAAGTTTTATTTACACTGCTCCTTATGATAGTAGCAAAACTCTAAGAAAGAAATTGTGAGGCTGGTGAAGAAGAAATGTCTCACCAGCACCCTGGCGTGGAGGTCCCCACAGCACAGTGTGACAGACATGGACTCTGGGCCAGGTCTCCTGGGCTCACAAGCCTGTTGGGAACCTTTCTGTGCCTCTGTTTCCTTCTCTGTCTGTCTGTTGCTGTAATAGTAACTATCGTTTGAGTTGTAGTGAATACTGAGTGAATCTGACAAAGCCCTGACAGTCGTGCCTGGCTCAGTGTCAATACACTTGGTTCATAGTTCTACTGTTCCTAATAACACAGGCTTTCTCAGTGTTTGGGCATCTCTCTTTCAGGTCCTTATGGTTTCATGTATTCTATTTCACAAAGCATGTCCAGGTGAGGTTTATGCCTTGAGACTCTTGTTTGTTACTGAAATGCCAGCATGAGAGAACCAGCAGTCCTGTAGTCCTAGGAGCCTTCCCAACCACACAGGAATCGCCACCCCAGGCCCCTGCTCAGTGTCTCGTCTAAGAGGCTGCAGGTCTTGGTTTTGTGGCCCAGGATTCAGGGTCAGTCTCAGGGGGTGTGCATTCTGACTTTGTGAAATGGCAGTTCATCTTGTCTAGTTAGGTTCTGTGCCTAGGAGCTTCTCTTTCCTCAGCTCTAAAATGGGGATCCCCTCGGTTCGGTCGCTGGGGAATCAGATGTGGAAATCTCTCCATAGAGAATGGAGAAGGAGTTACAGCCACCACTGAGGTGGCCCATCCTGTTCCCTTGAAGGCAGTGACCACAGCGGCAAGGTCAGCTCTCCCTGAGGCAGTGTGTCTCTTTCCTCAGAGTGTGAAGCATGTAAGGACATCGTTGAATCCGTGCTGGGGGAGAAGCTGATGTTTGAGGTGCAGAGGCCAGCAAAGAAGCTGGCAGAGAAGCCAACGCTGGATGAAAGGCTGAGGTAAGGAGGGCAGGAATGTTCATGGCAGGCACAGGGCACAATATTATAAACGAGGGGGAGAACACCGATTGGTGAATTGTGGACTCCAGTTATTCTTCAGGAAGTGATTTACCTTGCTTTTAAATAAACAAATGACTTGAATCACATCATGAGATTCACTGCGTTCAAGTGAACCAGTGGCATTTGGCTCATTCACAATGTTGTGCCGTTGCCACCTTATTTGCCTTTAATCACAACCCCCTCCTGACTGACTACATCCTAAAATGCTTTCTTGACCCCGTCATTCTTATGTTCTTTCCAATTCACACCAGCTATGCTTGTCCAAACTCTGACTGGCTGTCTGTCATTCACTGGACAGTACTTTGTGTTGCCACATCAGAAATACAGAAAATACTCTGTGGATTTTTTACTGAAATGAGCATGGCCGAGTGAGGACCCGAAGAGACATCTTCATGATGCAGATTTAGGAAGCCACTGATGCATGCGTGTAACTCGATAGTGTCTGACTCTTTATGACCCCATGGACTGTAGCCCACCAGGCTCCCCTGTCCATGAAGTTTCCAGGCAGGAATACTGGAATGAGTTGCCATTTCCTTCTCCAAGGAATGTTCCCGACTCAGGGATCAAAGCTGCATCTCTTGTGTTTTCTGAATTGTCAGTCAGGTTCTTTACCAGCTGAGCCAACAGGGAAGACATTAGGTTATCTTCATAGAAAGACAAGATGACTGGAATGTCACGGAATCTTACAGGAGTACTTTCTGATACAGAGGAAACCTTTGTTTACCTTCTTTCTCTTTGTCATAGGCCAGTCATCAGATACGGAGTAGGAAATGGCAAGCCACTCCAGTATTCTTGCCAAGATGACCCGATGGGCAGAGGAGACTGGTGCACTATAGTCCATGGGGTCGCAAGAATCGGACCCGACTGAGTGACTGAGCCAGTCATCAGATATGTGCCAGAATTCTGTTTCGAGGTCTCCTTGGGGATGTTCTCACCGAAATCCCTGTCTTTTACAATTGTGTCTTATGTTCCACTTAGGACATGTGATGTCCTAATTCGAAGTCAGGCACGAGAGCTGACCCAGTTACGGCAGACACTACGGGATGGGAAAGATGACTCTGTCCTGCTCAAGCAGCGCCTCAAGGACCTCCTCACCCACAATGACCTGGACAACCACCAGGGGCAGGGCTTCCGAGAGAGCCTGTCTGAGGGATACCGATTGGCAGAGCGCCTTGCCTGCAAGTTCAGTCCAGGTGAGGGGGCCACAGGCCCTGATAGCACTGATCCTCTCCTAGGTCCCCAGTAGATAAGATGAACACCTCCACTGGGAATGTTTATCAGCTTTCCTGTTTCATGTCCTATTTGGGTCTATGTAGGAGCAGGATTGTCTAAGAGGACAGAGGAGAAATGCACAGGGTGGAGGTCACTGTATCCCAATGGTCTGCTTCCTCCCTGATGGACCATGGCCACTGGGGCAGGAGGCCACGTCCAGCCAGCATTAAAGCCCAGAAAGGAGGAGGTGACAGGAGGCCGCTTGTGAGAGTGAATAGAGCCCTAGATGAAGCTTGGAAGTTCCCAGGTTCCAGGCTGAGTGCTGTGTGTTTAACTATGTGAGAATGCTTGATTTTTCTTATGTTAGTAACTGTTTTCTCATCTGTAAAATGGACGAATAATCTGTTGATGGTAGCTATAATGATTAAATTTGGGAATATTTACAAATATACTGCAGAAAAAAGAAAACCGTTCACTTTGTCGTGTTGGTTAGGTACTTGATAGAGTTGGTGCTGGGAAAATGATTTAAACTGGAGCACTCACTTTCCATGGAGAGACTTTCCCAGAGAACACACAAAAGCCCCCTTGAAGGGCCAGGATGTTCCCAGATGGAGGGATGTGGGACGTGGTTGTTCTGCTTAGAGAAAGGAGGGCATCTTGTGAGACCTGAGAAGGTTTATAGAGGCTGTGTCTTTGGCGGAATTTGTGGCAGGATGGATGAAACATTTGCGGGAGTGGAGATGGAAGGTGGACAATGTGAGGTGATAATAAGGAAGAAAAGACAGTTCAAATGTTTGCCCAATTTCAAGCAGAAGGTGTCCTGAGGATGATCTCCCAGTTTAGAAAGAGGCCGCCTGTTGGATCAGAAATCCATGCTTGGGCAGTTGTTTAAAGACAATACATTAAAACTTCCGTACAGTATTAACTCATACGTAAATATTTATGACTCTGTGACCATATGAGTCCCTGTGTTTGCAGTGGGAGAAGTGACTAGAGGCTGACTGGATATTTTTGATTTTGTTTGCAGAAATTTACGAAGATGAAGACGATGAACAAGCACAAGAAACACTAACTCCCAGGTAACAATTCACTATCCATTCAGCTCAGTCACTCAGTCATGTCCGACTGTTTGTGACCCCATGGACTGCAGCACACCAGGCCTCCCTGTCCTTCACCATCTCTCAGAGTTTACTCAAACTTATGTCCATTGAGTCGGTGATACTATCCAACTATCTCATCCCCTTCTCCTGCCTTCAATCTTTCACAGCATCAGGGTCTTTTCAAATGAGTCAGATGTTCGCATCAGATGGCCAAAGTATTGGAGTTTCAGCCTCAACATCAGTCCTTCCAGTGAATATTCAGGACTGATTCCCTTTGGGATGGACTGGTTGGATCTCCTTGCAGTCCAAGGGACTCTCAAGGGTCTTCTCCAACACCACAGTTCAAAAGTATCAGCTCTTTGGCATTCAGATCTCTTTATAGTCCAACTCCCACATCCATACATGACTACTGGAAAAACCATAGCCTTGACAACATGGACCTTTGTTGGCAAAGTATACTGTCTAGGTTGGTCATAACTTTTCTTCCAAGAAGTAAGCATCTTTTAATTTCATGGCTGCAATCACCATCTGCAGTGATTTTGGAGCCCCCGAAAAGAAGTCTGCCAGTGGTTCCACTGTCTCCCAATCTATTTGCCGTGAAACGAAGGGACCAGATACCATGGTCTTAGTTTTCTGAATGTTGAGCTTTAGCCAACCTTTTCACTCTCCTCTTTCACGTTCATCAAGAGGCACTTCAGTTCTTCTTTGCTTTCTGCCGTAAGGGTGGTGTCATCTGCATATCCGAGGTTATTGATATTTCTCTTGGCAATCTTGATTCCAGCTTGTGCTTCATCCAGCCCAGCGTTTCTCATGATGTACTCTGCATGTAAGCTAAATAAACAGGGTGACGATATACAGCCTTGACATACTCCTTTTCCTATTTGGAAATACTCTGTTGCTTTATGTCCAGTTCTAACTGTTGCTTCCTGACCTGCATACCGATTTCTCAAGAGGCAGGTCATGTGGTCTGGTATTCCCATCTCTTTCAAACTTTTCCAGCCTGTGGTGATGCACACAGTCAAAGGCATAGTCCGTAAAGCATAAGTAGATGTTTTTCAGGAACTCTCTTGCGTTTTTGATGATCCAACGGATGTTGGCAATTTGATCCCTGGTTCCTTTGTCTTTTCTAATCCCAGCTTGCACATCTGGAAGTTCACGGTTCACATATTGTTGCAGCCTGGCTAGGAGAATTTTGAGCATTTCTTTACTAGCGTGTGAGATGAGCGCAATTGTGCAGTAGTTTGAGCATTCTCTGGCATTGCCTTTCTTTGGGATTGGAATGAAAAATGACCTTTTCCAGTCCTGTGGCCACTGCTGAGTTTTCCAAATTTGCTGGCATATTGAGTGCAGCACTTTCACAGCGTTATCTTTTAGGATTTGAAATAGCTCAACAGGAATCCCATCACCTCCACCAGTTTTGTTTGTAGTGATGCTTCCTAAGGCCCAGTTGACTTCACATTCCAGGATGTCTGGCTCTAGGTGAGTGAATACACAGTCGTGGTTATCTGGATCGTGAAAATCATTTTTGTATAGTTCCTCTGTGTATTGTTGCCACCTCTTCTTAATATCTTCTGCTTCTGTTAGGTCCATACCATTTCTGTCCATTATCGAGCCCATCTTTGCATGAAATATTCGCTTGGTATCTCTCATATTCTTGAAGAGATCTCCAGTCTTTCCCATTCTATTGTTTTCCTCTATTTCTTTGCTTTGATCACTGAGGAAGGCTTTCTTATCTCTCCTTGCTATTCTTTGGAACTCTGCATTCAGATGGGTATATCTTTCCTTTTCTCCTTTGCTTTTCGCTTCTCTTCTTTTCACAGCAATTTGTAATACCTCCTCAGACAGCCATTTTGCTTCTTTTGCATTTCTTTTTCTTGGGGATAGTATTGATCCTTGTCTCCTGTACAATGTCACGAACCTCCATCCATAGTTCATCAGGCACTCTATCAGATCTAGTCCCTTAAACCTATTTCTCACCTCCACTGTATAATTATAAGGGATATGATTTGGGTCATACCTGAATGTTCTAGTGGTTTTCCCTACTTGCTTCAATTTAAGTCTGAATTTGGCAGTAAGGGCTTCATGATCTGAGCCATTTTGCTGTCTATATAGAACTTCTCCTATTCTGGATGCAAAGAGTATAATCGATCTGATTTTGGCGTCAACCATCTGGTGATGTCCATGTGTAAAGTCTTCACTTGAGTTGTTGGAAGAGGGTGTTGCTATGACCAGTGCGTTCTCTTGGGAAAACTCTATTAGCCTTTGCCCTGCTTCATTCTGTACTCCAAGGTCAAATTTGCCTGTTACTCCAGGTGTTTCTTGACTTCCTACTTTTGCATTCCAGTCCCCTATAATGATAAGGACATATTTTATGGGTTTTAGTTCTAAAAGGTCTTGTAGGTCTTCACAGAACCGTTCTACTTCAGCTTCTTGAGCATTATTGGCCGGGGCATAGACTCGGATTACCGTGATATTGAATCATTTTCCTTGGAAATGAACAGAGATCATTCTGTTGTTTTTAAGCTTGCATCCAAGTACTGCATTTCGGACTCTTTTGTTAACTATGATGGCTACTCCATTTCTTCTAAGGGATTCTTGCCCACAGTAGTAGATATAATAATCATCTGAGTTAAATTCACCCATTCCAGTCCATTTTAGGTCTCTGATTCCTAAAATGTTGACGTTCACTCTTGCCATCTCCTGTTTCACCATTTCCAATGAGTCTTGAAACATGGACCTAACATTCCAGGTTACTATGCAATATTGTTCTTTACAGCATCAGACCTTGCTTCCCATCACCAGTCACATCCACAGCTGGGTGTTGTTTTTGCTTTGGCTCAGCTCTTCATTCTTTCTGGAGTGATTTCTCCACTGATCTCCAGGAGCATATTGGGCACCTACCCACCTGGGGAGTTCATCTTTCAGTGTCCTTTTTGCCTTTGCATATTGTTCATGGGGTTCTCAAGGCAAGAATACTGAAGTGGTCTGCCATTCCCTTCTCCAGTGGAACACATTTTGTCACAACTCTCCACCATGACCCGACACAGCATGGTTCATAGTTTCATTGAGTTAGACAAGGCTGTGGTCCATGTGATTAGATTGGTTAGTTTTCTGTGATTGTGGTTTTCAGGCTGTCTATCAGGAGCTGGTAATGTGTAGGGAAAATATGGACAGGGTCACAAAAGAACACTAAGTAACTCAAGAGCGTGACATGCCAGATGTAAGTATAAGCACAACTGCACATGGTATTAATTTACTTCACTCAATCCAGACTTGATTGTCTGCTGTCTCTCTGGCTACTTGTATGTATGACCCAAGGTGAATGCACACCCTTAGGATTTCCTATACACAAAGAGAGCCTCTGTTCTCTTCCAAAGTAAGTCCAAGTGAGATAAATATCTATTTCTACACAGTTGTTTTAGATCCTTGGAAGGAAGGTAACTAGCAAAGGGATGAGTAGAGAAGCAACTAGAAAAATTAAACCCCAGGACAACTGTCCCTCCAAAAATTTGTTGTCTGTGACAACAGTAAGTGAAAGAGGCCTTGGAGGCCTTTCAATTACTAAAGAGAAGGTAGAGGATCTCAGAGAGTTTATAAAGCTTTAATATCTGTATTCACTTCACTGTGCATGCTCAGTTGCTCAGTCATCGCTGAATCTTTGTGACCCCCATGGACTGCAGTATACCAGGCTCCTCTGTCCATGGCATTTTCCCATCAAGAATCCTGGAGTGGGTAGCCATTTCCTTCTCCAAGGGATCTTCCTGGCCCACGGACGAAGCCGCATGTCCTGCATTGGCAGGCAGATTCTTTACCACTGAGCCACTGGGGAAGCCCTTATTCACTTGCCTACTTTGTCTTCAATTTTCAACATGACTTAGGACCCAGTGGAAGCACTTGTTGTGGAAGTTCCTTTGTGCTTCCTGTTCCTGAAAGGACCCTCCTGGGATGGTTGAGTCTCCTTCCTGATCAGAGGTTTGTGGCCGGTGTGTAGGGTACCTGCTTCTCCCCCTCTCCCATCCCCAGACAGACACCCTCCACTTCATAAAAGAGAGGATAGTTCCTTCTCTCTTTAAGGGGCCTGCTCTTTTACCCTCTGTGACCACGCCCCATGCCTCCTGTCAAAACCAGCCAGAATGGCTTGCAGTCAGATCTTCTTCATTTAATTTTCTGTCATTCCTTTCCCATCTGGCACAGCATGGAGCTGCGGGAGGTTGAAAAGAAGGAAGTGCCTGAAGAATGCAAGGATGAATGTGTTTTGATGCCTTCAGTTCTCCAAGGAAGTTCCGACAGCCACCAGCCTTACAGTAATGACAAACTTAAATTTAATGAACTGGAAGTAGACCTTGGTCCGGATGGAGCCTGTGGTTGCTCTTATGCTAAAGAAGATGAAATGCCAACCAATATCTCAGGTAACCCCCGTATTATTTGTCCTCGCATGCTCTGTAGACCAAGGAAGGTCATCTCTGAGGACAGGTTGCATAGACACATCTTCGTTGCAACCAGGGAACAAGGGTCTGTTATGGAGCACAGACATCAGGTGGGTCAGGAAGCTTTCATTCTTTTTTTGGCTCCAGGCTTGTCTCTGGCACCCTGACTCCAGTGTCAGGCATTTGACCCAAATCACTTGTGACAACTGTCACCCATCTCAGCTGCAAATCCACAGGAGGTGTCTGTCAGAACTAGTTTGGAGCCAGCGTGTTGTTAGTGGCAATGATGTGATTTTTGTAAATGTTCCTGGCCTCTCCAGAAATGACAGACTCGCCTCTTTATAAGGAGAGCTGATTTCAAGGTTTTGTTTGACTGCTTTCAGCCCAGTCCCCCTTTTCTCGATGTTGGCAGGTCTTAGCTAACATGTCATCTGAACACCAAGACAGATACACTTGTACCATTGCCTTGCTTGGATGTTTCCATGAAGCAAGGCTGGGCTCTGGCAGTTCCTCCAGCCTTGAATGGCCACGGTTTCTGTGTGGCACCAAAGATTCTTTTTGATTTGAGGGTTAATAGAATTCACTGGGCTTCCCTGGTGGCTCAGATGGTAAAGAATCTGTCCTCAATGCAGGAGACCCGGGTTCAATCCCTGAATCATGAAGATCCTCTGGAGAAGAGAATGGCACACACTCTAGTATTCTTGTGTGGAGAATTCCATGAACAGAGGAGCCTGGTGGGCTGTAGTCCATATGGTCACAAGGAGACAGACACTACTGAGCGGCTAACCCTTTCACAATTCACCCATCACTCTAGTCTCAAGTATAAATTCCTCTAAACCATCAACAACCACGTAATCTGATGGGATTAAGCAGTACTATAGAAATAATTCTAGAACATAACAGCTCATGTTCTCGCATCTATGTGGAAAATACATTTTTACTGCTTATGCAGACTCAGAATAAAGGATGTTGGGAGAGATACCACATCAAGCAGCAAATTTCCTCGATGGGTCTGGAAGCATTCCAGTCTCATTCTCATAAGACTTAAGTGTCCTAGAATATCCTTGCTGAAGAATTATGTTCTTCCAATGAGAATTTTAATGTCCTTGTTGTACATGTATTTACTGAGTAGATATACGTGAGGTCTGATTTGCTTATTATAACCTTCTGTCTCTGAATTTTCTACTAGGCAATGAAAATTATCACAGGCAAATGAGTGGACAAGAGCTCACATTTCCCAGGTAATTTGAAGATCTGTGGGCTGCGAATGTCAGTGGTGACAACAGGAGACCTCAGACCCAAAGAAAAAGAGAAAGTACTCTATGGAACTCTTTCATCCATTCATTCAACAGCAGTTATCTCTTTAACAGTGTTGTCTATTTATGCTTCACATGTTTGTGCATTTCCATTTTTTAATCCTTAAAGTTGAGTAATGTCCAGTGAGTTGACCCAGGTGAAATAACTAAACCTGGGCGTTCCCATATTCATGTGTTTTCCCCTGAGTGGTTAAAGTAGGGTGAGATCCTATGGGTCTTGCACTGGTTTGGCATCAGCATGTTGGTAAATATTGGATTTCAAGGGAAGAAAATAGAACAATATTCATATGACAACAGAATATTGAAAAAATAGTTCTTGAAAGCAGAATATCTAGTCAGCAACACTTTTTTCTGCAACTCTGAAAAATTGATTTTGAAGTCATAATTGTGCAAATCAAAAGTTTAAAATTAAATGAAATAGAGTCCAAAGTCAAACAAATCTTTAACTTCTTAAAAGCTGTGTTCACTTGGACACAGGCTATCCAGTCAACATAGTGTGTGCAGAAAAGTCTGAACCACTGTCCCAGTCCTCTGTGTGTGCTGGGGACCATGACGTTAGCATGTAGGGAAAATTGCGTCTCCTTCAACTGCTGTTTGTGTGCCCAGTGCCCAGAGAACCTGCTGTCTGTCTCCCACCCCATGTCAGCCACCCTCCACTCCACATCAGGAGGAGTTACTTCCCTCCTTAGGGGGCCTGCCCTTTTGCTTTCTGTGACCACTCTCAATGCCTGTCAGCGAAACCAGTCAGATGGCTTGGGTTCAAATCCTCTTAATCTTCTGTCATCCCTTCTCCATCTGACACAGCGTGAACTTGCAAGATGATGAAAAGAAGGTGGTGTTCCAGCAGCCCCAAGATGAATGTGTTTCAGTACCTTCAACTCTCCAGGAAGGTTCTGCCTGCAACCAGCCTTACAGTGATGGAAAATTTGCATTTGATGAAGAGAATGTGGCGTCTGCCGTGGACGGAGCCTGTGGTTGCTCTCATGCTGAAGAGGATGAAATTCCAACTGGTCTCCCAGGTAGTCTTCAATATATCTGTTAGTCTACTCTGGGAGAATTAACCCCCTTTGAGAGACCCTGTGCTTCCATACTGAAGCCTGATTTGAACCAGACTCTAACTGCATTTACAATGAGACTTTCTGTGAACGAACTTTGCTCAGTTCCCAGTCACAGTTGTCCCTGTGGGGAACCACTCTACCGAAGGCGGTCCTGCCAGACTCACGTGTCCCTCAGCAGTTGTGGCACAGGAGGTCCCTTTCAGGCTTCCTAACTTTGAATGGACCTCTCATCTCACATGAAATGCTTGAATTTTCATTTCTGGGTAATGTCCCTGAGTTCTTACCCCTGTCCAAGGCTTTTGGCAGTCTTGTTTATATCTTTGGAGACGCCACCACTTTGGTTCACTTCTGTCACCCATAGTCTCTCTCTCTTCCTTTGACTCACCTTGTTCGAAGTCTTCTGAAACCAGAAATAAGCCACACCGTCATCTTTTGGTATGATTCTCTGAGGTAAGGCAGGCCCTGGAACTTCCCAACCTGATGAATGGCCACTGTTTTCAGCTTTGAGTTTCATTTGACTTGATGGTGTGTGGATTCCACTCCCATTTAATCTCAGTGTGTAATCACTTATCCCATTAGTCAACAGCATTTCAGATGAAAAAAGCCTGAGTATTATAGCAGGCTGAGAATGTAGCTTAGTTGTTCCCCAGGAACTGTGAGTAAAAGGATGCATTTAGCTATTTGCACAGACTCAGGACCAGGATACTCTGCGAATGACATATCATATCAAGGAAATTTGTCCAATAGCTCAAGAAGGAAACCCAGTGCCGCCTTATGAGGCTATTTCTAGGGCCTCCTGGATTATTTCTGTCTCAATAGCCTGTTACCACATGTGAAGATAGGTACAGGTTTGGGCATTTGTGAAGGGAATTTGTTTGATATAACTCTCCTGTTAATTTATTTACAGAAAACCGGAATGATCTCGATGACCTGAAAGGACCAGAGGTGGTTGCCTCGAGGTAATTCTGAATATCTGTGGGCTCTTTGCACAGTGATGACCTCTGCAGACCTCTGATCCAGGGAAAAACAGGAAGTGCTGAATATACTGTGTTATCAGTTTTGCCCACCACTATTATCCTTTCTCATAGCGTTCTCTGCTTTCACTGTGGTACTTCTATTGTTTCCCATTTCTTATTTACTTGTCAAGTTTAAAACCCAACTCAGTTGAGCCAGGGGACCTAAGTCAGAGTGGTTTTTTCCATCAGTTTTTACCGCAGGGGTGGTTTTAGAGTGAGACGCGTATCTGCTTTCTGTTTGTGTTAGCGTGCTGGCTTGTGTGTCACAGTAGTGTCAATGCAATGTGAATGGAAGTGTGAAAGCCACTGTTCTGTGTCCCTGTGTGTGAGGCGGGACTGCACAGAGTGCCTGCTGTTCTTCCTTTCTTCTGCCCTGTCAGCCTCGCTGTGTCTCACACACAAGAGTTTTCTCTCTAATGGATTGGACCCTGGGTGTGATTCACCACGCAAACATTCCATCAGAACCAGATAGGACTGCACAGCTTCTCATCATCTTGTCTTAATCGTCTGCCCTCCCTCCCCCACCAGGTTCAGCAGACAGCTGCCACAGCTGAGAGAGAACGGTGTCCCAGGGGACTCTCTGCATGAATACGCTCTGACTTACTCGGTCCTTCCTAGCCTCTCAGACTCCTTCTGGCCTTATAGGAGCGCTGCTGTCTTCTCACTTGAGGGCGTGGATGTCTCTCATGCCCGGGATGTAACCAGTGAGTATTTTCTTGTGATGGAACTCCACCTGGATGCCCAGGTAGATTCTGTACGCTCTGTACTCCTCGCATCTGCGGTGCTGAGATTTGTCCTCCCTGTTGGAAGCTCTGTAGACGGTGATTTGAATCAGACTCTGTGGTAGAGTTTTAAGTACAGACCTCAGGTGAGTCTGGGAGCTGTGCTGTCTTCTTCATTCAGGTGAAGCCTGTGGGCCAGGCCCCAAGTTTGATCATGGACGCAAGGCTGCTGTGACACACTCACTCACTTGTTTGAGTGCAGGTGTCCAGAGATGACTGTATTTTTTCCTGATTCCCATGAACTGTCTCTTCTTGCCTGCATTGCTCCCATTTTCATACCCAAAGTGTCCCTTGAATTTCTGTGCCTTTCCAGAGGTGCTAACAGCCTTAACTATTTGTTACTTTCCTGGTGTCACTGCTGTCATCCCCAGTGTTTATCTCGTCTAAACTGCTCTCTTCGCAAACCAATCATTTGGACACCAGGATGCAAAGACCCCTCCCATCACCTTGCTTGTATGTTTCCATGAAGCAAAGCAGAAACCTGGCATTTTCCCACCCGATGAATGACTGAAGTTTCCGTGGAACAACTAGGATTCATGTGATTCGAGGTTTTGTTCATTCCACTCATCATTCTGATAAAGCAGTCAGCATATGGTGAGAAAAGCCTGAGTATTAGAGTATTCTGCTAGAATGCAGTTGGGCTATTCCCCAGACTCTGTGGGGAAGATGAATCTTTACCTTTTTACTCAGACTTGGAAGAGAATACTGTGGTGAGGATCTACCAGGGCAGGGAGATCTTGCCTGATGGCTCAGGAAAGCAAACCAAGGAGAATCGGAGAGACCCAACTTGAGGCTTCTGGAATATCCTTCTTAAATAGCCTATCATCTCACTGCCGATATTGTTGTCCCCGTGGCAGTATTGGACCCTGGATTATTAATCTACACAGTGAGATCTGCTAAGTGTTTGACTTGTCTGAATTTATCCATAGAAAATCTTGCTGATCTTGAGGACGAGGAAGATCAAGACATCATCTCTTCTAGGTAAGTATGGAGAAACATGGGTCTGACATCAGTGGTGACCTCTGGTCATCTCACATGCAGGGGAATCGAAAAGTGCTGAACATGCCTGTTTCTTCCATTCAGACAACCACAAATTGTCCCTGTACCAAGGCTGTCTGTTTTCACCCTTTATGAGTCCCTCTCAGTTAGAGTAACTTGCAGTCAGTTGAAGCAGGGCTACTGATCAGCCACAGGATTTCTTGTACTCCTCTGTTTTCTGCTTTTTATTAAAACCTGCATGCAGTACTTATCTGCCTCTGTCACTCTGGGTTACGACCTTGGCAGGTATTTCATGGCAAGGAAATTAACTAGGAAAAAAAACTCAGGTTTTTTAAGCCTTCAAGTTGAGTAATGTACAGTGAGGTGACCCAGGTGAAATAACTAAACCTGGGCGTTCCCATATTCTTGTGTTTTCCCCTGAGTGGTTAAAGTAGGGTGAGATCCTATGGGTCTTGCACTGGTTTGGCATCAACATGTTGCTAAATATTGGCTTTTAAGGGAAGGAAATAGAACAATATTCATATTACAACAGAATATTGAAAAAATGGTTCTTGAAAGCAGAATATCTAGTCAACAACACTTCTTTCTCCAACTCTGAAAAACTGATTTTGAAGTCATATTTGTGCAAATCAAAAGTTTAAAATTAAATAGAGTCCAAAGTGTAACAAATCTTAACTTCTTAAAAGCTGTGTTCACTTGGACACAGGCTATGCAGTCAACATAGTGTGTGCAGAAAAGTCTGAACCACTGTCCCAGTCCTCTGTGTGTGCTGGGGACCATGACGTTAGCGTGTAGGGAAAATTGCGTCTCCTCTTCAACTGCTGTTTGTGTGCCCAGTGCCCAGAGAACCTGCTGTCTGTCTCCCATCCCATGTCAGCCACCCTCCACTCCACATCAGGAGGAGTTACTTCCCTCCTTAAGGGGCCCGCCCTTTTGCTTTCTGTGACCACTCTCGATGCCTGTCAGCAAAACCAGTCAGATGGCTTGGGGTGAAATCCTCTTAATCTTCTGTCATCCCTTCTCCATCTGACACAGCGTGAACTTGCAAGATGATGAAAAGAAGGTGGTGTTCCAGCAGCCCCAAGATGAATGTGTTTCAGTACCTTCAACTCTCCAGGAAGGTTCTGCCTGCAACCAGCCTTACAGTGATGGAAAATTTGCATTTGATGAAGAGAATGTGGTGTCTGCTATGGACGGAGCCTGTGGTTGCTCTCATGCTGAAGAGGATGAAATTCCAACTGGTCTCCCAGGTAGTCTTCAATATATGTTAGTCTACTCTGGGAGAATTAACCCCCTTTGAGAGACCCTGTGCTTCCATACTGAAGCCTGATTTGAACCAGACTCTAACTGCATTTACAATGAGACTTTCTGTGAACGAACTTTGCTCAGTTCCCAGTCACAGTTGTCCCTGTGGGGAACCACTCTACCGAAGGCGGTCCTGCCAGACTCACGTGTCCCTCAGCAGTTGTGGCACAGGAGGTCCCTTTCAGGCTTCCTAACTTTGAATGGACCTCTCATCTCACATGAAATGCTTGAATTTTCATTTCTGGGTAATGTCCCTGAGTTCCTACCCCTGTCCAAGGCTTTTGGCAGTCTTGTTTATATCTTTGGAGATGCCACTACTTTGGTTCACTTCTATCAACCCATAGTCTCTCTCTTTTCCTTGGACTTACCTTGTTCAAAGTCTTCTGAAACCAGAAATAAGCCACATCGTCATCTTTTGGTATGATTCTCTGAGGTAAGGCAGGGCCCTGGAACTTCCCAACCTGACGAATGGCCACTATTTTCAGCTTTGAGTTTCATTTGACTTGATGGTGTGTGGATTCCACTCCCATTTAATCTCAGTGTGTAATCACTTATCCCATTAGTCAACAGCATTTCAGATGAAAAAAGCCGGAGTAGTATAGCAGGCTGAGGATGTAGCTTAGTTGTTCCTCAGGAACTGTGAGTAAAAGGATGCATTTAGCTATTTGCACAGACTCAGGACCAGGATACTCTGCGAATGACATATCGTATCAAGGAAATTTGTCCAGTAGCTCAAGAAGGAAACCTAGTGAAGGGAATTTGTCTGATATAACTCTCCTGTTAATTTATTTACAGAAAACCGGAATGATCTCGATGACCTGAAAGGACCAGAGGTGGTTGCCTCGAGGTAATTCTGAATATCTGTGGGCTCTTTGCACAGTGATGACCTCTGCAGACCTCTAATCCAGGGAAAAACAGGAAGTGCTGAATATACTGTGTTGTCAGTTTTGCCCACCACTATTATTCTTTCTCATAGCGTTCTCTGCTTTCACTGTGGTACTTCTGTTGTTTCCCATTTCTTATTTACTTGTCAAGTTTAAAACCCAAGTCAGTTGAGCCAGGGGACCTAAGTCAGAGTGGTTTTTTCCATCAGTTTTTACCGCAGGGGTGGTTTTAGAGTGAGATGCGTATCTGCTTTCTGTTTGTGTTAGCGTGCTGGCTTGTGTGTCACAGTAGTGTCAATGCAATGTGAATGGAAGTGTGAAAGCCACTGTTCTGTGTCCCCGTGTGTGAGGCGGGACTGCACCATCAGAGGGAATTCAGTCTGTTCATCAGCCTGTTATTTGGCCAGAGCACTGAGCACCTGCTGTTCTTCCTTTCTTCTGCCCTGTCAGCCTCACTGTGTCTCACACACAGAGATTTCTCTCTAATGGATTGGACCCTCGGCGTGCTTCACCACGCAAACATTCCATCAGATCCAGATAGGACTGCACAGTTTCTCATCATCTTGTCTTAATCGTCTGCCCTCCCTCCCCCACCAGGTTCAGCGGACAGCTGCCACAGCTGAGAGAGAACGGTGTCCCACGGGACTCTCTGGATGAATATGCTCTGACTTACTCGGTTCTTCCTAGCCTCTCAGACTCCTTCTGGCCTTATAGGAGCGCTGCTGTCTTCTCACTTGAGGGCGTGGATGTCTCTTATGCCCGGGATGTAACCAGTGAGTATTTTCTTGTGATAGAACTCCACCTGGACGCCCAGGTAGACTCTGTACGCTCTGTACTCCTCGCCTCTGGGATGCTGAGATTTGTCCTCCCTGTTGGAAGCTCTGTAGACGGTGATTTGAATCAGACTCTGTGGTAGAGTTGTTTTTTTTTTTTGTAATTAACTTATTTTTTATGGGAGGCAAATTATTTTACAATATTATATTGGTTGGTTTTGCCTACATTGACATGAATTCACCCCGGGTTTACATAAGTTCCCCCTCCTGAACCCCCCTCCCACCTCCCTCCTCCCTTTATCCTCCGTCTGCGTCATCCCCGCATGCCAGCCCCGAGCATCCTATAACATGCATCGACCCTGAACTAGTGATTCGTTTCACATATGACAACGTACGTGTTTCAATGCCATTCTCCCAAACCATCCCACCCTCACCCTCTCCCACAGAGTCCCAAAGACTGTTCTATACATCTGTGTCTCTTTTGCTGTCTCGTATACAGGGTTATCGTTTGCATCTTTCTAAATTCCATATATATGCGTTAGTATACTGTATTGGTGTTTTTCTTTCTGGCTTACTTCACTCTGTATAATAGGCTCCAGGTTCATCCACCTCATTAGAACTGATTCAAATGTATTCTTTTTAATGGCTGAATAATACTCCATTGTGTATATGTACCAAAGCTTTCTTATCCATTCGTCTGCAGATGGACATCTAGGTTGCTTCCATGTCCTGGCTATTATAAACAGTGCTGCAATGAACATTGGAGTACATGTGTCTCTTTCAATTCTGGTTTCCTCGGTGTGTATGCCGAGGAGTGCGATTGCTGGATCATATGGCAGTTCTATTTCCAATTTTTTGAGGAATCTCCACACTGTTCTCCATAGTGGCTGTACTAGTTTGCATTCCCACCAACAGTATAAGAGGGTTCCTTTCTCTCCACATCCTCTCCAGCATTTATTGCATGTAGACTTTTGGATAGCAGCCATTCTGACAGGTGTGAAATGGTATCTCATTGTGGTTTTGATTTGCATCTCTCTGATTATGAGGGATATTGAGCATTTTTTCATGTGTTTGTTAGCCATCTGTATGTCTTCTTTGGAGAAATGTCTGTTTAGTTCTTTGGCCCATTTTTTGATTGGGTCATTTATTTTTCTGGAATTGAGCTGCAGGAGCTGCTTGTATATTTTGGAGATTAATCCTTTATCCGTTGCTTCATTTGCTATTATTTTCTCCCATTCTGAAGGCTGTCTTTTCACCTTGCTTATAGTTTCCTTTGCTGTGCAGAAGCTTTTGATTTTAATTAGGTCCCATTTGTTTATTTTTGCTTTTATTTCCAATATTCTGGGAGGTGGGTCATGGAGGATCCTGCTGTGATTTATGCCAGAGTGTTTTGCCTATGTTCTCCTCGAGGAGTTTTATAGTTTCTGGTCTTACATTTAGCTCTCTAATCCATTTTGAGTTTATTTTTGTGTATGGTGTTAGGAAGTGTTCTAGTTTCATTCTTTTAGAAGTGGCTGACCAGTTTTCCCAGCACCACTTGTTAAAGAGACTGTCTTTTCTCCATTTTATAGTCTTGCCTCCTTTGTCAAAGATGAGGTGTCCATAGGTGCATGGATTTATCTCTGGGCTTTCTATTTTGTTCCATTGATCTATATTTCTGTCTTTATGCCAGTACCATACTGTCTTGATGACTGTGGCTTTGTAGTAGAGCCTGAAGTCCGGCAGGTTAATTCCCCCAGTTCCATTTTTCTTCCTCAAGATTGCTTTGGCTATTCGAGGTTTTTTTGAATTTCCATACAAATTGTGAGATTATTTGTTCTAGTTCTGTGAAAAAGATCGTTGGTAGCTTGATAGGGATTGCATTGAATGTATAAATTACTTTGGGTAGTATACTCATTTTTACAATATTTATTCTTCCAATCCATGAGCATGGTATATTTCTCCATCTATTAGTGTCCTCTTTGATTGCTTTCAGTAGTGTTTTATAGTTTTGTATGTACAAGTCTTTTGTTTCCTTAGGTAGATATATTCCTAAGTATTTAATTCTTTTCGTTGCAACGGTGAATGGAATAGTTTCCTTAATTTCTCTTTCTTTTTTCTCATTATTAGTGTATAGGAATGCAAGGGATTTCTGTGTGTTGATTTTATATCCTGCAACGTTACTGTAATCATTGATTAGCTCTAGTAGTTTTCTGGCAGAGTCTCTAGGGTTTTCTGTGTAGAGGATCATGTCATCAGCGAACAGTGAAAGCTTTACTTCTTCTTTTCCAATTTGTATTCCTTTTATGTCTTTTTCTGCTCTGATTGCTGTGGCCAAAACTTCCAGAACTATGTTGAATAGTAGTGGTGAGAGTGGGCACCCTTGTCTTGTTCCTGACTTTAGGGGAAATGCTTTCAGTTTTTCACCATTGAGGATAATGTTTGCTGTGGGTTTGTCATATATAGCTTTTATTATGTTGAGGTATGTCCCTTCTATTCCCACTTTCTGGAGGGTTTTTATCATAAATGGATGTTGAATTTTGTCGAAGGCTTTCTCTGCATCTATTGAGATAATCATATGATTTTTATTTTTCAGTTTGTTAATGTGGTGTATTACGTTGAATGATTTGCGGATATGGAAGAATCCTTGCATTCCTGGGATAAAGCCCACTTGGTCATGATGTATGATCTTCTTAATATGTTGTTGGATTCTAATTGCTAGAATTTTGTTAAGGATTTTTGCATCTATGTTCATCAGTGGTATTGGCCTGTAGTTTTCTTTTTTTGTGGGGTCTTTACCAGGTTTTGGGATTAGGGTGATGGTGGCCTCATAGAATGAGTTTGGAAGTTTCCCTTCCTCAGCAATTTTCTGGAAGAGTTTGAGTAGAATAGGTGTTAGCTCTTCTCTAAATTTTTGGTAGAATTCGGCTGTGAAGCCATCTGGACCTAGGCTTTTGTTTGCTGGAAGATTCCTGATTACAGCCTCTAGTTCCGTGCTTGTGATGGGTCTATTCAGATTTTCTATTTCTTCCTGGTTCAGTTTTGGAAAGTTGTACTTTTCTAGGAATTTGTCCATTTCTTCCAGATTATTCATTTTATTGCCATATAATTGCTGATAGTATTCTCTAATAATCCTTTGTATTTCTGTGTTGTCAGTTGTGATCTCTCCATTTTCATTTCTAATTTTATTGATTTGGTTCTTCTCCCTTTGTTTCTTGATAAGTCTGGCTAGTGGTTTGTCAATTTTATTTACCTTCTCAAAGAACCAGCTTTTGGCTTTGTTGATTTTTGCTATGGTCTCTTTTGTTTCTTTTGCATTTATCTCTGCCCTAATTTTTACAATTTCTTTCCTTCTACTGACCCTGGGGTACTTCATTTCTTCATTTTCTAGTTGCTTTAGATGTAGAGTTAGGTTATTTAGTTGACTTTTTTCTTGTTTCTTGATGTGTGCCTGTATTGCTATGAACTTCCCCCTTGGCACTGCTTTTACAGTGTCTCAGAGGTTTTGGGTTGTTGTGTTTTCATTTTCATTCATTTCTATGCATATTTTGATTTCCCTTTTGATTTCTTCTATGATTTGTTCATTATTCAGCAGCGTGTTGTTCAGCCTCCATTGTGGTAGAGTGTTAAGTACAGACCTCAGGTGAGTCTGGGAGCTGTGCTGTCTTCTTCATTCAGGTGAAGCCTGTGGGCCAGGCCCCAAGTTCGATCATGGACGCAAGGCTGCTGTGACACACTCACTCACTTGTATGTGTGCCGGAGTCCGGAGATGACTGTATTTTTTCCTGATTCCCATGAACTGTCTCTTCTTGCCTGCATTGCTCCCATTTTCATACCCAAAGTGTCCCTTGAATTTCTGTGCCTTTCCAGAGGTGCTAACAGCCTTAACTATTTGTTACTTTCCTGGTGTCACTGCTGTCATCCCCAGTGTTTATCTCGTCTAAACTGCTCTCTTCGCAAACCAATCATTTGGACACCAGGATGCAAAGACCCCTCCCATCACCTTGCTTGTATGTTTCCATGAAGCAAAGCAGAAACCTGGCATTTTCCCACCCGATGAATGACTGAAGTTTCCGTGGAACAACTAGGATTCATGTGATTCGAGGTTTTGTTCATTCCACTCATCATTCTGATAAAGCAGTCAGCATATGGTGAGAAAAGCCTGAGTATTAGAGTATTCTGCTAGAATGCAGTTGGGCTATTCCCCAGACTCTGTGGGGAAGATGAATCTTTACCTTTTTACTCAGACTTGGAAGAGAATACTGTGGTGAGGATCTACCAGGGCAGGGAGATCTTGCCTGATGGCTCAGGAAAGCAAACCAAGGAGAATCGGAGAGACCCAACTTGAGGCTTCTGGAATATCCTTCTTAAATAGCCTATCATCTCACTGCCGATATTGTTGTCCCCGTGGCAGTATTGGACCCTGGATTATTAATCTACACAGTGAGATCTGCTAAGTGTTTGACTTGTCTGAATTTATCCATAGAAAATCTTGCTGATCTTGAGGACGAGGAAGATCAAGACATCATCTCTTCTAGGTAAGTATGGAGAAACATGGGTCTGACATCAGTGGTGACCTCTGGTCATCTCACATGCAGGGGAATCGGAAAGTGCTGAACATGCCTGTTTCTTCCATTCAGACAACCACAAATTGTCCCTGTACCAAGGCTGTCTGTTTTCACCCTTTATGAGTCCCTCTCAGTTAGAGTAACTTGCAGTCAGTTGAAGCAGGGCTACTGATCAGCCACAGGATTTCTTGTACTCCTCTGTTTTCTGCTTTTTATTAAAACCTGCATGCAGTACTTATCTGCCTCTGTCACTCTGGGTTACGACCTTGGCAGGTATTTCATGGCAAGGAAATTACCTAGGAAAAAAAAACTCATGTCATATCGCAGTATTAGAAAACTTGGTCTTGCAGACACAAGGTGTCTAGGAGTCCCTTATGCTGCCAGAGTTGGTGTTCATTTGGATGAAGCATGTAAATTTCAAAAAAAAAAAAGAACTGTATGCTGTATTTGAAATTACCCTGATGTTCTGAGGACGTGTGTGACATGACTATGTGTCCTGGGGTGGCCCATCTCCTTCCTCTTGAACTCATTTCTTCTCTGTGCTCAGAGCATCTGATGCTCACTCTCCCTCACTCGCTCTCCCTTTCCCTTTGCAAGTGACTTCAGGCCCCAGATTGGGTTGTGGCCGGGGGGTATTTTTATACATCCCTTTAAGGGGACTCCCCATTTGTTTTTTGCAACTTGTCCCTTACCCCTCCCATCAAAACCAGCTATGGCTCCAGGTTGACTGATCCCTCTTGTTTAACCATCTGCCCTCCCAACCCCACAAATCTCAGCGTGGAGCAGCTGGTGGGAGAAGAGATTGAAGTCCAGCCGGACTCACTGGATGAATGTTATCTGGCTGCTTCTACTGGCCATCATCTGGCAGGTTCCTGTCATCCTTATAGAAGTGCCTCCTTCCCAACAGAGAGTGGAGAAGTTTTCTTGAATCTCAATGTAAACGGTGAGTACTACCAGACAGGACCTAGGCTCAGGTTGATTAGAACTATGTTCTCAGTTTTAATTTTTAGAAGGCATCACGAGCCTCTGCATTCTTCTTGCTCCTGGCTGCCCTCTGTCACCTGAACTCATCTCATCAGCACAGGCTTGTGGTGTCAAATCAGACCAGAGAGGGACAGGGGAGGGATAAGGGCAGAATCTCAGCTACCACTGTCTCACCTGCAGGAAATTGTATAACAGAGCTCTTTTTATCAAGAGAAGAATCCTTATATTCGTGAAATTTTGTTGCTAATTTTATTTCTTGAGTAGTTTCTGGCAAGCTCTCTGGCGTTGCATTCATGATTGCAATCTGCTCCATATTTGTAATGCATGTTCTATTGTTCCCCAGCTCCGGCCTCTTGCCCGTGGGCTGCCTACCTCCCTCTGAAGCATTTAGATACTAGATCCTGAACATAAAATCTGCCTATGCCCTGTAATTTCCATGAAGCCAAATAACAGACTCTGTTTTTCCATCGTCTAGAAACACCCTTGTGTCTCATCCTTTGTGCAGCAACAAGGAGTCTTCCATGTGTGGGTTATAGTTTCAATGTTTTATGCAATCTCAGTGGTATAATCTCATGGAAACTATCGATAACCTGTGTATCTGATAGTGGTATGGACCTAATTTATGAGCCAGGTCCTCTTGGGTAGCAGTTCATAGGGTGTGGAGATTAAAACCTAGTATGAAATCCTTTTGGGCTATTTTTTTTTTTACTTTTTCTTTAGCAGAAGCTTTTTATTGTTAGGAGTTTGATTCATAAGATCATCTTGATAAACCAGTAGAAATTCCATTATATATCAGACAGTATCTGACTTTTTTTAAAGTGATATCGGGCATATAAATTTTGTCCATCAGTCAGCTGGTGCCTTTTCACACTGGAAGCAGTTTCTTTCTTATTTCCTATTCTTCCCTGAGGATCAGAGAAGCAAAGGCTTTCTCAGAATCATAATAACTAAAAAACCTGGAAGGCAACACCTGTTTGTGTGCCGTGCTCCTTCCTAGGCGAGCTCCAAGTGCACTGTAAGCCCTTCAGCCCTCCAGACGCCCTCTCAGGTAGTGTGGTGCCTCACAGTGGAGCCCAGGGCACTGAGGCTCAGCGTGTCCCTTCACTTGCCCCAGACTCCTGGCCACCGGCAGGTGGGACATTGACCTCTTCTGGGCCTGATTCCCTGGCTCATGCTGTGGCCTCTCCTCTCAGCAGTCGGAGCATTAGTGACTGAGAGAAGACGTTGCCCACCTTTTCCTCTTTGCCCTGAACCAAATGATTTGCAACTATCTTAATCTTCAGCAGAAAGTTGCCAGAGGGCTGCAGAGAACCCCTGTGGTCCCTCACTCAGATCTGCCAGCTCCAGATGCCTCTGTGCACTCTGTCCCGAGAGCAGAGCCAGCGGCTCCTCCAGCCCCTCCAGGTGGAGCCACAGCTCCACGGGGCTCTCTCTGGAGAATCAGCCAGGGTGAGAGTTCACGCCTCTCCCCATCTCCTGCCCTCAGGTCACCTGCTGTCACGACAGGTCCAGGTAGACCTTGAATTTCGCCGTGCTGAAACCATTAAAACTGTGGAGCTCTTTCTCAGAAACACTGACAGCCGGGTGTGGGTTCCTGTGAAGAGGATGAGTGAGGCTCAGCCATGTGTCTCAGATATGTTTCTGAGATGGTTTGAGTGTGTGATTTGGCCCAGTCGTGGGAGTCCATTGTTCACAATGGGCCAGGAAAGGCCAGATCCCCACAGATGGATTGAGATGAATGAATAGAATATCTAAACTCTACAGGGATCCATCCTGTGTCCTGATTCTCATGATAACCTGAGGACAGTGTGGATAGCTGTTATGCAGCCATGTGGGTACAGGTAGTCAGGTCTACCCCATCCTCTCTGTACAAGGAGAAACCCTGCAGAAACAAAACAAACACCTGATTTTTAAATTACAACTTGATCTTCCATTGGAGGCTTTTCCCCCTACTAACAATATTGGGCAGTATTGTTGATGTTTGATACAATGTTTGGTTATTTTATATTCTGTCACTGCAAAGAATATTCAAAGCATAGGTTTAATAAAACCCATTCTCAAGAAAAGACAAAATTAGATGAGGAAATTACACAATGATAATTAAAAACAATCCTAGACATTGATTCAAAATAACATTGGAGAATAAGGGGATACATAGTTTTGACAGTTCTTTCAACCACCAAATATTGTACAAGGATTTACCCTTCAGCCCAATATGAATTATCATCAAATCTGATTAAGTGTCCTAAAATATGATGATTAACGATTAATGAACTTCGCTTGATGGAAATATGAAGGGTACACCAGACTGAGAGAAGTGCTTTTGGCAAAAGCGGTGGAAGCTCACAGAGGCTCCTGGTACAGGGCTGGGGTCAGAAAGGGGCCAGCCTGAGTCCTAGGAGGATTTGCAGAGGGAGCTGTGGGAAGTGACGTTGCAGAAGAAAGGAGGGACTAGAGACAGGAGCACTGGAAAGGCGAGTGAGGAGGCAGATTTGTGTAGCAGGGAAGGGAGGATGAATTTCCATAAACTGAGGAGCACGTGATGAAACAGGATTGAGGGTGATTAGACAGGTGACCTTTGAGAGTGTGGAGAGGACTGAATCAGAGAAAGCAGTTAGAAGGAGGTTGGATGAATCTTTGATGAGAGTCAGACACAGATGCTCTCTGGAAGACAAGGAGATGACAGATACATGAGAGACAGTTAAAGAAACAAACCTTGTGAGGGTGCGGTTGCACAAGAGGGAGGTGAGAGGAGAGCAGGCCCTGGCGGCTGTGACCTCACATGAGCCTGGCCTGGACCAGAGGAGGGTACTTCATGTCTTTGGTTAGCCCGCGTTCCGAGGATATGTACTCATTTCACAGGAGACATATGAGCAGATTTCCTTAGGAGCACCGTCCAGGCACCAGAAGAGGGACGCGTATTGAAGGAGTGTACATATATTATCTCTCTAAAGAGACACAAAGGTGTTTCCAACGGGGTCTCAGCCCTCTCCTCCACTCGTTCTAGCTGCTATACCATCCATCCCCACTCTGCCCCATGTGGGGATAGATTTTATTCTATATATACATGTATGGGTGAGTGGAAGGGTAGAGAAAATTTCAAGCAAGGAATTTCAGAAGGGTCTGGAATGTACTGTATTTTCTCAGCTCAAATTCTGGTGTTACCTGAAGCCTTCAGGCCATATACCTCTCCCTGTTCTTTTATTCCTGTGGGTAGATATCAACAACTCTTTCTCCCCCATGCCTAGAGGCTTGTCGAGAACCTTCTCTCTAGGCTACAAGACTAAGGCTAAGAACAGAATAAGAGGCTTGACCTCCTGTGTCACCCAAACCCTCTAGCCTCAAGTGGGTGATCTCTCATTTCAAGAAATTGCAGCCCAGCACCTGCCTTCTCAGCGCCCCAGTCACAGCCATAAATATGACATCTTCACAATGATCTCTGCCTTTGCTGTCTGGGTTATCGGTTGGTTTCACTCTTGGGCTAGGACAGCAGAAATGGGTGTCTGGGAGGGCTTAGCAAGAAAAAGCTTCCATTAGTCCCACTGAGCCCTCTTTACTTTCAGGTGACACCTGGGAGGACTGTCACCAGGGACCTGTGCGTTTCCCAGGGTCAGAGGTGCCAACTTCTCAGGCACAGCTTCAGAAAAGCACCCACGTGACCGATTGTCTGCAGTGGCAGCTGGACCAGCATTTCGACTGTGGTGACAGCAAAGCCATGCTGGGTCTTTCCTCCACCAACTGGGGCTTTACCTCCAACCCTGGTTCTGGAAACCAAGGACCACTCTTTCTAGGTAAGAAAGAAAAGGGGATTAGAAAGCTCTGGTCCATGTGTTGGTCATCACAAAGCTGTGGGTGGAAGAGGCAGAGTGCCTTTCGCACGCCCGCGGTCAGCCCAGTTGAAACCGGTGACACTCTGACAGAGTGAGGTGATCAAGAGCCTGGGACTGAGGACAGCTCAGCCTCAGGCCCTGGTTCTGCAAATTCCTGCCTATTTACCTGAGCCGAGTTATTTATCTTCCTAGGTATTTGCCTCTCTCGTGCCTCATCTGAACTCTTGGAAAATTCTATCTCCTTTGCATATTGGTGGGAATCTTAAACAATATAATGTCCAGGGCATCTGATTCACTAAAATTTGTTTGATCCCCACTATGAATATATAATATCTAAGCATTGTGTCTTTCTGGTGCTTTAACACTTACCAAATGATCGCACAATGGTTGTTTCCTCTACGGCAGCATAAGCTCTACGGTCTCCACTTTCTCTGGACCCCATCTTCCCCTGCTTCCTCAGAGAGTAGCTTGGCCAGTATTTTCCTCTCCTTTCACCGTCTGTCGTCAAGGCAATTTACTCCCGTTGGGTGCTCTCAGTTAGCGGGTATCAGCAACATCCAATAGGAGCGTCAACACTGGCCCTGCAACTCAGTCCCATGTTTGCTTTTCACATCCAGTTTCCTTTCCTCAGTTTCCCCTCATTTTAAAAGAATGCGCTGCCCTCATTCTTGAAGTGCACCCGCCAGTCTCTTTCATGACCCTCTGTTTAATTCATTCTCTCCACTCATCTCCATGTCCGTCTCCTAGTTTTCATCTCCTCCGAGTCCACCTCTGCTCAAATTTCCTTAAAAGAGCTTTCAGACCCTCACATCCATTTCACCTGGGACGTGTTCAGCCTTCCCTCCTTTGCTCTCCACATCCTCCACTGGAGCCTGGCGCTGCCTGGTGCTCTTCCCTCAGGCTGTGGCCTCATCTGAGGAATGAGGAGAGACCCAGGTCCTCAGGTGGCGCTGAGATGAGAAGGAGCCCCTGTGGCAGCGTGGAGAGTCTCATGGAAAGTGCTCAGGGAGGGCAGGGATGCGGAGCGGGACAAGAGCCACCAGGTCTTGTGTTTATTGTCTTCTCTTCCCTCTTGTCTCTCCTTTTCTTGTGCTCGGCCTCCCACATTCTCAGCCAAGACTGAACTCCACTGGCTCAGTGACTCTGTTTCCTGCTCACCTTCCATGGAGACCTGAACATAAATCCAGGCCTCACAGCAGATTTTGCAGCAAAGGGTAGTTTTAATGCCCTTTACGTTCACACCCCGTCACACTGTGACTCTCCCCGGCCCCCACCCCGTATCTCCTAGTTCCTGTCACCAAACGAGCTTCTTCTCATTCTTCTTATTTTTCTATTTTCTTGTCCAAATTCAACTCATCAGGAAGCCAATAGAATGATCCATTCAATAGCTCAAATCCTTCATTCATTTATTCCATCACAAACACAGTCACTTGTGAGGTTTCTCCCATTTTTATCATATCGTCTATGCCTTATTTAAAGTATGTATAAATATCATAAGTAGCCTGTTTACATACATATGAAGTGCATATTGATGCACATTTAAAAGTTTTCCAATTTAGACTGCCCTATTTCTTTTCTCTCATGAGGTTTTCCTTCAGCTTTGACTTTGCTTCATCTCTTCCCTCCCAACAGTACAAACTGCATCCGGTAGGAGTTTCTTGCCTTTGTCTTTTCCACCTAGGAATTTTTTGTTGTCATCCATTTTATTTTTCTTGCTAATTTATGGCCCTGTGGCACACTTAACAATACTGGGAAGTATAAGGAAGATCAGCCAAAAAGAAAATATAAAAGTATCTCCATTGTCTTCACCTACCCATGGGCTTTCAGATGGCCTTTCTTGTTCCTGGACACTTTCTGTACCTGATGTCCTTCTTGGGTGAAGGAGTGAGTCTTTGTAAATCATGAATAACAATGGATCCTGTTGGCTGTGGTTTTATCTTCAGAGCTGGATGCTTCCATCAGAGTGAAGAACCCTCCCAAGCTGGAAGGTGAGGGCTCCACAGTCTGTAACAAGATTAAAGGCTTAAGTGTTCTGAAACAGAAGATTACCAGAAGAAAACTGCTGTTTGGCAAGTGGAGACTAGCGTGCAGATTCCCGGGCCTTCAGGCTTAGGGTCCGGAGGTAACCCCGTGCGCTCCTTCCTTGTGCTCTTTGTCTGCTGTGGCTGAATCCCCCACTAACGTTTCTCTTCCTCATGTGCTCACTCAGCAGCTGACACTGCCTCTGCGTGGTCTTTCCTCTCTTTTCCGTGGGGGCGGCCACCCTGCAGTGCCCTCCGTCTCAGTCTCCTGTTTAGGCTCTGACCACTATGTTTTCCCACTGCTACCGTCCTCATATGCCCTCTGACCTTTCCTATTAGCCACAGGAAGCCCAGATCCATGGTCCTCCTCATCAGAATAGCAGCATTTAGGCCACTGAAAACACTGGCCTTAAGTCACACACATTTTTGGCTTCTTCCCCTTACTTTCCCTGCCCCTGCCTCCAAGTCCACTGCCTCTTTCTTTCAGGATCACGTCTTAAGGAATCACTGGCACGTGAGTTGGCTTCTGGAGAAATGAACCTAGGACAGCCCTTACCCCTCAGCTTATCCACCCGAATAAGAAATCCCAGACTGAAGGAAAAAGCCTTGATGACGAAAATAAAATAAGAACCCGGGTCATAGGTGGGAGTCTGGACTGGCCCGAGTCATGATTCCCCTCAGCCTCTGATAGGCAGAACTTTGCTAATGTGCAGGGGGCTTCCAGGAACTCACTGGAGCTGGCATTAGGTGGAGGACAGTAAATGGCTCCCTAAAGGGACATTGGGGAAAAGGAGATACAGAAGCCAGGATTTCAAAATACAGAGAGCATGAGATGGACAGGCATTCAGACCTCTCCAGTTTTACTCACATTATTCCTTCCCCATATTAGTAAAAGCCCAGAAAAATGAACTGAGTTGAAATCCGAGGCCAGGGCATGTAGGACAGCATTGGACTGGATTAACTTTGGGCCACATTTATGAAGACCCAGGGAGATACACAAGAATACAAGGTAATCATTGCTTCAGACAATCCAATTGAGAAGGCCAATTATTCATAGGAGAGTAACAGAGAAAGACCAAAAGATCTTTGGGGCCAGTGGAGAAAAGTCCATATTGGACTAGAAGGAGAAAATAAAAAGAGAGATGTGAAATAGTGCAGGCCTGGTGAGTAGTTCTAAATGGTGCTACTGTAAAATGAACACGGGTTGAGTTTTGAGGTGACATGGATGCCTTATCCCAATCCAAGGAAATTCTGATTTTAAAGTTCTGGGATGAGGTTTGGATATCAGTATCTTTCAAAGCTCTGCTAATATGCATCAAGGATTAGAAGGACTGTGGATCTGATAGGATATAAGCAACCAATATGGCGTGGCCTATGAGTGGCTGCTTCCTAAAAAAGCTGAATATCAACAATTAAGGGAATTTGCATTCTTCTCTCAACAGAAATATTTTGTACAGCCTGGCAAAGAGGAAAGAGAAGAAAAAAGAGACGTAGATAGCTAAGTTAGATACATAATCACTCTGGATTCAGTGTCTCACAATTTTCATAGTACAAGATACAATAAAACAAAGAAAATTACATAGACCCCAAAGTATAAAATCGACCCTCCCATTGCCACAAGAATAAAATTCAGTATTACCTTTTCTACTGTTAAAATTCAACTTGCAGTTCAGTTCAGTCGCTCAGTTGTGTCCGACTGTCCGTGACCCCATGAATCACAGCACGCCAGGCCTCCCTGTCCATCACCAACTCCCGGAGTTCACCCAAACAGTTAGCTATTCACTAAACATGTTCACAGCCTACTAACTGGCTCAGGACAGCAGATGCAACAAATTTTTTTTCATCGAATATAGTCTTTATGCCAAAACCCCATAATGAATGTTAGGCCTTATCCTGCTATATTTGTCCTTTTACATACCCTTCTATCAGTTCAGTTAAGTTGCTCGGTTGTGTCCAAACTTTGCGACCCCATGGACTGCAGCACGCCGGGCTTCTCTGTTCATCACCAACTCCCAGAGCTTGCTCTCATTTATGTCCATCGAGTCGGTGATGCCATCCAACCATCTCATCCTCTTTTGTCCCCTTCTCCTCCTGCCCTCAATCTTTCCCAGCATCAAGGTCTTTGCTAAGGAGTCAGTTCTTCACATCAGGTGGCCAAAGTATTGGAGTTTCAGCTTCAGTATCAGTCCTTCCAGTGAAAATTCAGGACTGATTTCCTTTCGGATGGACTGGTTGGATCTCCTTGCATCCCAAGGGACTCAAGAGTCTTCTCCAATCCCACAGTCCAAAAGCATCAATTCTTTGGCACTCGGCTTTCTTTATGGTCGAACTCTCACATCCATACATGACTACTGGAAACTGACTAGATGGGCCTTTTTTGACAAGTCACGTCTCTGCTTTTTAATATGCTGTCTCAGTTTATCATAACTTTTCTTCCAAGGAGTAAGTGTCTTTTAATTTCATGGCTCCTGTCACCATCTGCAGTGATTTTGGAGCCCAGAAAAATTAAGTCAGCCACTGTTTCCCCATCTATTTGCCATGAAGTGATGGGACCGGATGCCGTGATCTTCGTTCTTTTGAATGCCTAGTTTTAAGCTACCTTTTTCCGTCTTCCTTCACTTTCATCAAGAGGCTCATTAGTTCCTCTTCACTTTCTGCTATAAGGGTGGTGTTATCTGCATATCTCAGCTTATTGATATTTCTCTTGGCAATCTTGATTCCAGCTGTGCTTCATCCAGCCCAGCATTTCGCATCATGTACTGTGGATAAAAGTTAAAGGATCAAGGTGACAATATAAAGCCTTGACATACTCCTTTCTCAATTTGGAACTAGACCGTGTTCCATATCCGGTTCTAACGCTGCTTCTTGATCTGCATACAGGTTTTTCATGAGGCAGGAAAGGTGGTCTGTTATTTCCATCTCTTTAAGAATTTTCCATAGTTTGTTGTGGTCCACACAGTCAAAGGCTTTGGCCTAGTCAAGAAAGCAGAAGTAGATGTTCTTGTGGATTTTTTTCTATCCAGTAGCTTAAAATACTAGTAGAGAATCTTTCTTTGAGAAAAGTTTGAGAAAAAGGTGATGAGATTTTAGTATAACTAAACTGAATGCTCTTTCACTTCAGAGTTTTATTTGTTGAGACGTCAACGATATTCCTAGAAATGCCTTAAAGTAGATTTTGCATGGAATAACCTTCATAACATTTTGGGGATGCAAATGGCTTGAGACAAAGTTACACTCCCTGCTCTCTTTTTCCGAGTTTTATTTTGAGTTTCCCCTCTTTCCATTCATCCCTCAGTCTCTTTGGAGCAGGATTTCCCTGGAACGCCTTATTTCCTGTTCAGGAGGATGACCAAACAGCCTCTATTAACTGTTGACTCCTCCAGATTGGAGCTTTCCTCTCCTCCTCTCCCTTCCCGCAAATATATAGGAAGGGCCTGTGGCTTGGGCTCTCAGTAACAAGTCATGTGGTTTTGGATAGTCCTTAGACCTTTGAAAACACAGCTCCTCCTCTGTAAATTATGGAAGTAGACTTGGATCCATTCTGAGGTCCCTTATTGGTGCTCACATCCAGGACTCTCCAGGACCCTGCTTCTCCTGAGAAGGCAGGGATGAAGAGGTAGAAGAGGGTGTCTTTCTCAATTGAGGATCCTCTGCTCCCATAGCTGTCTGTTTCTAACTGTGTATGAGGGATGCTCAGCACGTCCATCCCTGAACGTGTGGGAAAGCATACAGATGAAGGGGATTCAAGAGTCCAGTGACTGTTGAGGATTGAGTGGTGGGGATCCAGTTAAGACTCTGAAGCAGCTCTGAGCTGAGATATCACCAAGCACAGGTGGGGTGAGGACAGGGTTCCTGAGATGCTGCACCACAGGCTAGATGAAAGTTTAAGGAGGTATTCCTTCTCAAGCATGGATCTCACTTTCCTCTCCAGCCAGCCTGTGGCTCTCCCTTCAGCTCGTCCTGTCAACAGGAGCTCTGTCTGCCCCTGGCCCCAGTCACCATGTGGCCATCCCTTCAGGCTCAGCAGGGCCTAACGAAGACTCACGTTTCTTCTCTCTCTCTCTTTCACAGATATCAATTACTTTAGGAACTAAGAAAAGATATTGTCGATTTGAGAAACCACACTATAAAATTACCTTTTCCATTTGATGAAAAAGAATCTACAACAGCAACTCGATTTCAACCTCAGCAACACTGGAGGGATCCTTTCCTGAGAATGAACATCCCAACCAACAACCACTGTCCACACTCCAAGGGACAGAATTGATGCGAGTAATCCCAGTCCTCGGCCTCCGAATGTAATCCTCAGTAAGGTGATCAATGCTTTGATGGACACACAGTTTGGAAAGACCTTAATACTGCTCCTCTAAATAGTCGTCCTCAACACACCAGCATGGAAACAATTGGAAGAAGACAACATATCAACCCGGTCATTCTTTGCCACCAGATGGACTGTGCTCAAAGCAGACAGCATTTACTGCGCATTGTTCTTGCTGAAAGTGTTTATCCTGTGTTTAATATTGAGGTAGATATCAGATAACTACAGAATATAGACCTTTGAACTAGACAACTGGCCTGTCTTTCTTCAAACGGTCGATGTTTGCACCAAAAAGACAACAAAGAGGAGAAGAGATGTTTTAGGTCCCAAAGGACTAAAAAGATCGTGTTGCTTTATCTCTTTAGTCCTTCGGAACCTCAAACATCTCTTCACCTTCTTGTAGTTGTCTTTGACGGTCGTGACATTGACTTCTTTGCAGAGGACAGGTCAGTTGTCTACTGAAAGGTCTCCATTTTGCAGCTGTCTGATCACTGCCTCATGATTAAATTCCAGTGAACCCTTTTTGCCAAGAACACCGTCTAGTGCATGCTGTGTGTTTCTGAGTGCAGCCTGTTTGGAGGCTAAGAGTGTCCACTTCACCTGTCCCCACTATTATTATTTCAGCATTGAACACTGTTATGCAGAGGCTTATAAGATCTGTTCTTGAAAAGACAGGCTTTTGTGTGTGTAATGAGTAATTTGATTAGTGGTATTTGAGGGTGTATCAATATTGTATTCTATGGTGCTCTTTCTGTAAAAATTTTACCACCCTTTATTGATCCCTGATGCGTGTCAATTATCATATCTGTGGTATTGCCATCTTTGAACTGTGGAAAAGACAATCCCTACTCCTAACATATAATTAAAAATGTTTTTGTGTTTCACTGCAGACTTGAGCTTTTTTAAAATTCAGGGTTATAATCCATGATTTTCTTGCATTTATTTTTAATTGGAGGATAACTGTTTTCCAATGTAGTGCTGGTTTCTGCCACACCACAGTGGGAATCAAACATAAGTATAACTATGTCCCCTCCTTCTTGAATCTCCTTCCCACCCCTCCCCCATCCACAATCCATTATTAACATGATTTTTATAACATAAATACTCTTGTTTCTCATGTGCCGTGCTGTGCTTAGTTGCCAGTTGTGTCCAACTCTTTGCAACCCCATGGACTGCAGCCCACCAGGCTCCTGTGTCCATGGGGATTCTCCAGGCAAGAATACTGGAATGGGTTGCCATGCTCTACTTCAGGGGATCTTTCCATCCCAGGTGTCACCATTGCAGGCGGATTCCACCAGGGAAGCCCAAGAATACTGGAATCGGTATCGGATCCCTTCTCCAGGGAATCCTACAAAACCAGGAATCGATCCGGGGTCTTCTGAATCGCAGGCAGATTCTTCACCAGCGGAGCTACCAGGGAAGCCCCTTTGTTTCTCCTGTTCAGTTTGTATCTTAAACTCCTCTCACATCTTTTCATCTATGTTTCCCATTTGTAGTAGATTGTATCTTCTGGGTTTCTTTCTCTGTTATTTTATTTTCTTTGTGTATGCATATTTGTGTCTGTGTCTTTTGCTGGGTATTTTGGAAGGCCTGGATAGCTAGTTAGTGCACTAAAAGTTTTGACACGTTAGTCCTTTAGTATTTTGTCACATTTCTAATATTTGAAGCATATGTTTCAAATGTTATCTATCAACTTCAACTTTTTACTACTGTGATGCTGGAGGACATTATTCTGCTTTTTCTTCTGTCTTCACCTATAGTATTATTACCTTATTGTATTATTTCAACCCAATCGAATGTATACCCTTTATATGCTATATTTTTCCTACCTTTTTTTTGTTAATGTGCTCATTGGTAGGGTAGAGGTAGGAGCTGGAGCAGGGGCCCACTAGGTCTGTTCAACCCCCTGTTGGCACAGGATGGCTGTCCCACTCTCGGAGTACTAGCAGTCTCCCTGCAGAAGTTTGAGGGTGTTCCTAGGCTGCTGCCAGAGCAGGGCCGACGACACAGTGGTTTAAATCTACAATCACATATATTCAGTGATGACCAGATGTACATAACTCATAGTTTCCTGTCAGTTCTTGATGAGCAGAGTTCGTCTTTAAAGATTTCTCATGATGGACTGAGAACTCCTTAAGTTTGACTCCCAGGATTGATCTCCCTTAGAACGGACTGGTTGGATCTCCTTGCAGTCCAAGGGACTCTCAAGAGTCTTCTCCAGCACCACAGTTCAAAAGCATCATTTCTTCAGCGATCAGCTTTCTTCACAGTCCAACTCTCACATGCAAACATGACCACTGGGAAAACCATAGCCTTGACTAGACGGACCTCTGTTGGCAAAGTAATGTCTCTGCTTTTTAATATACTATCTAGGTTGGTCATAACTTTCCTTCCAAGGAGTAAGTGTCTTTTAATTTCCTGGCTGCAATCAGCATCCGCAGTGATTTTGGAGCCCAAAAAAATAAAGTCTGACACTGTTTCCACTGTTTCCCCACCTATTTCCCATGAAGTAATGGGACCAGGCTTCAGCAATATGTGAACTGTGAACTCCCAGATGTTCAAGCAGGTTTTAGAAAAGGCAGAGGCACCAGAGATCAAATTGCCAACATCCTCTTGTTCATGGAGAAAGCAAGAGAGTTCCAGAAAAACATCTATTTCTGCTTCATTGACTATGCCAAAGCCTTTGACTGTGTGGATCACAATAAACTGTGGAAAATTCTGAAAGAGTTGGGAATCCCAGACCTCCTGACCTGCCTCTTGAGAAACCTGTATGCAGGTCAGGAAGCAACAGTCAGAACTGGACATGGAACAACAGACTGGTTCCAAATAGGAAAAGGAGTACGTCAAGGTTATATATTGTCACCTTGCTTATTTAACTTATATGCAGAGTACATCAGAGGAACGCTGGGCTGGAAGAAGCAGAAGCTGGAATCAAGATTGCTGGGAGAAATATCAATAACCTCAGATATGCAGATGACACTACCCTTATGGCAGAAAGTGAAGAGGAACTCAAAAGCCTCTTGATGAAAGTGAAAGAGGAGAGTGAAAAGATTGACTTGAAGCTCAACATTCAGAAAACAAAGGTCATGGCATCTGGTCCCATCACTTCATGGGAAATCAATGGAAAAACAGTGGAAACAGTGTCAGACTTTATTTTTTTGGGCTCCAAAATCACTGCAGATGCTTACTGCAGCCATGAAATTAAAGGACGCTTACTCCTTGGAAGGAAAGTTATGACCAACCCAGATAGTATATTAAAAAGCAGAGACATTACTTTGCCAACAAAGGTCCGTCTAGTCAAGGCTATGGTTTTTCCCGTGGTCATGTATGGATGTGAGAGTTGGACTGTGAAGAAAGCTGATCGCCGAAGAATTGATGCTTTTAAACTGTGGTGCTGGAGGACTCTTGAGAGTCCCTTGGACTGCAAGGAGATCCAACCATTCCATTCTAAAGGAGATCAATCCTGGGTGTTCATTGGAAGGAATGATGCTGAAGCTGAAACTCCAATACTTTGGCCACCTCATGTGACGAGCTGACTCACTGGAAAAAACTCTGATGCTGGGAAAGGTTGGGGGCGGGAAGAAAAGGGGACGACAGAGAATGAGATGGCTGCATGGCATCACCGACTCTGTGGACATGAGTCTGAGTGAACTCCGGGAGTTGATGAGGGACAGGGAGGCGTGGCGTGCTGTGATTCATGGGGTCGCAGAGAGTCGGACACGACTGAGCGACTGAACTGAACTGAATGGGACCAGATGCCATGATCTTTGTTTTCTGAATGTTGAGCTTCAAGTCAATCTTTTCACTCTCCTCTCACTTTCATCAAGAGGCTTTTGAGTTCCTCTTCACTTTCTGCCATAAGGGTGGTGTCATCTGCATATCTGAGGTTACTGATATTTCTCCCGGCAAACTTGATTCCAGCTTGTGCTTCTTGAAGCCCAGCATTCCTCGTGATGTACTCTGCATATAAGTTAAATAAGCAGGGTGACAATATACAACCTTGACGTACTCCTTTTCCTATTTGAAACCGGTCTGTTGTTCCATGTCCAGTTCTAACTGTTGCTTCCTGACCTGCATACAGGTTTCTCAAGAGGCAGGTCAGGTGGTCTGGTATTCCCAACTCTTTCAGAATGTTCCACAGATTATTGTGATCCACACAGTCAAAGGACTCTTACATGTATGCTTACCTTCAATTTCTTCTTTCCTTCCTTGCTTTCTCTCTCCCTCGCTCTCCATCTCTCTTGGTCTATTGCTGTCCTTTTTCCCTTTAAATCATTCACTTGTTGGAGAAACTGAGTTGATTTTTCTGTCGCATTCCCACAGTCTAAACTGTATACTAGGGTGTCCTTTAATAGTGTTTCTGTCCTTCATACTTCCTTTTCGGTGGTAGAATATACAGCAGTGTTGTAACAAAAATGCAAGTCACATGTAGTTTAAAATTTTCTAGTAACTACATTGACAACTAAAATGTATAAGAGCACGATAGTGCAAATATAATCTTCTACATAGCTGATAAATCTATATACACCTTAAAGGAAACATGGGGCTTCCCAAGAACTCGCCTGCCAATGCAGGAGACACAAGAAAAGTCATCACCAGCAAAGGCAACACTATTGAAGGACAGCTAGCAGTCTTTGCCACTACACCCAAGTTAGACATGTGATGCCAAGTTCCACATTTATACTATAAATCCAAAGAACTATCAAAGACTTGATCTGCCAATGACCTGCCATGCATTCCAGTCCTGTGACCCTTGCCTTCCAGGAGACATGCAAGAAGTGAAGCCACCAGAGGTCCTTAAAACAGCAGGAAGGATGGGCCTGCACCCTTTCTTCACAGCTCCCTGTCTGCTGAGGAGGATCTGGTCCCTCCTCCACATCTACTGGAGTGTCTGGAAGGAGTCAGATATGGCCTCGTGGGCAGGGTGAAAGGCAGAAGGCCTTTCCTACAGTTGAGGAATAACCAGCGAGGGTCCCCTTGGCTCAGCACTAAGGAAAACGTGCCTAGTTAGTAGAGGACCTTGTGCCACTGCTTCTGAACACCCTGTGGGCATGGGAGCCAGCCACAGACATTTCTAGACTCATCACCTGTCCTCAGAGGGTCAGCTCAGGGGAAACAGGACCTGCTTCCCCACAATGCAGCGTGTGGTCCCCACATTGGAGCTCCTCGGCAGATCTGAAAGCACAAGACTGAGCAGCGGGGCCCTGCAGGACAGTGTGGGCAGGGGCCCGACTACCTGACCCAGGGCCCATGAAGCTGGGTCACCGTGAGGCTGGGCGTCAGTCAACACTGCAGCACCTGAGTACTTTGAATCCATGTGGTGGGAGTGGTGACTCCCTTATGCCCTCTCATGCTTAGCCTAGACTTCCTGTATTCGATTGTGATCTCCAACAGCTGTACTGACTTTACATATACTGTCCCCTTTTGTCATCCCAATTTTTCTCTGGGAACTAGGGACTAATGGCCACAGCGAGCCCACTGAAAGTCTTGTGTAAAGCAAACGGGTGATGATTTTTAAGTGACGTGCAAGAGGCCCCCAGTTGTGCTCGTGCTGAAGCCTAGTCTGTGTCTTCACAGAAGTGGTTTAGAAAGTGTGTATGTGTGTATAAATGTATGATATCTATTTACATACGTTGCCAGAGTGACATGTGGAAGGCTGACATAACTGGTGGACAGGGTCAGTGAGAGGAAATGACACCGTCTGGTTTTCCCGTGGTCATGTATGGATGTGAGAGTTGGACTGTGAAGAAGGCTGATCGCCAAAGAATTGATGCTTTTGAACTGTGGTGTTGGAGAAGACTCTTGAGAGTCCCTTGGACTGCAAGGAGATCCAACCAGCCCATTCTAAATGAGATCAATCCTGGGTGTTCATTGGAAGGACTGATGCTAAAGCTGAAACTGCAATACTTTGGCCACCTCATGCGAATAGTTGACTCACTGGAAAAGACTCTGATGCTGGGAAAGGTTGGGGGCGGGAGGAGAAGGGGACGACAGAGAATGAGATGGCTGGATGGCATCACCGACTCTATGAACATGAGTTTGAGTGAACTCCGGGAGTTGTTGTTGGACAGTGAGTCCTGGCGTGCTGTGATTCATGGGGTCGCAGAGAGTCGGACACGACTGAGCGACTGAACTGAACTGAAAGCAAAATATGTATTAAAAAATAGTTTTCTTTCCCTGCTTAGTTTCCAGTTTCTATACCAGCCTGCAGGGTGAGTGTGTAAGAATAGGAAAGACAAACTGTCACTAAAAAGCTCAGCATCTGAAGCAGAATCAAGATGCTGTAGTAGCTGGTATGGAGATCCCCTCTCCCACAAACACATCAAAAACAAATTCACATGTGGGACACTTCTTAATGGAAACTAACTGGAAACTAGCATAACTCCTGAAAACCAAAGCTGCAAGAAGGATCTACACATAACTCGGTAGGATGGGAAAGAAAAGAATCAGGTCAGGCCCTGGGCCCCTGGGAGGGATCCGCAAAGAGAAGGTCCACAAGGGTAGAACCTGGCCCTGGAGTGAGCAAGTCAAGTCACAATTTGGGCATCCCAGTCCTGGGGTCCTGCAAGGAGTGGCCCAGCCCCCTTGCCTCCTGGGAAGTCCGAGACAGAAGGTTTGGAGAAGTCTAGACTCTACTCATCAGGAGCACATCCTGGGTTGCTGACAATCAGGGTGGAGAGTCGTGCACTGTGAGCAGCCTCCCTGCTGTATTTCCCAATCCAAAGGGGCCAATGCCCTGGCTCCACTCTCTCCACACCACAGTCTGGCACAAGATCTTGGCAGAGACTCGATCTAGCTTTGCAGAGACAGACCAGGACAGCTGGGGGGTAATCCCGGAATAGCCTCAGACGCCACAGTCAGTGAGGGCTCAGAGCAACAGGAGCAGATGCAGCAAGCATTAGTGTGTGCACGGGGCGCCACAACAGGATCATGCGAGGGCCAAGGGATGATTCCTGAGCAGAAAGCCCCGAGAGAGGGCGTGACCTAACTAGGCAGAGACAGCCCAGAGGCCCTGGGGTGCGGTCCAGCTGGGGCTTCGATGGCCATCACGAACACACCACACTATGTATGTAGGGGTTTGTCTTCCAGCTTAGCACTGTATCTGGGCAGACATGTCCTGGGTGAGGTCTGCCACAGAGGCAACCCAGATCTCAGGCAGCAGTGCAGCCACCTCAATCCTTGCAGCCACAACCCCCAACCTCCAGCCCCAGCCCACTCGACACCACAGCCTTATACTAGATCTGAGACAAACGATAGGGACATAAGCTTGGGCTGACCCTGAGTGGAGCTGCAGATGTATATCCTGTGTGAGTACATGGCCCTCACTTGCTTCACCACTCACTTCCTTTGGGGCAGGGCATGCACTCAAGGGCAAAAGCCTGATTAAACCCAACCCTCAAGGCTTCTACTCCAACACTGGGGAACACACCCTGCCCTGAGACAGCCACGATACAGATGAGAGAGGAAGACCACCTCACATCCAGCACAGGCTTTCGATACTCCACCACCAGTCACACCCCACTATCGAGGGGATAATGATCAGCACAAACTGAGGAAAGACATGACTGGCATCCATCTGAAACCAGCCCTCACACCAAAATATGAGACTCATGGAGGCTACACAGGGACACTCCCACATAAAAGCAGCCATTCGAGACCACACTGGACAACTGTTTCTCCTAAAATCATACAGACAGAGAAAGTTAAGTAAAATGAAAAGGAAGATCTACTCCCAATTAAAGAACAAAAGAAATTCCCCGAAAGAACAAATAATGAAACAGATCTCACCAGTCTACTAGACCAGGAGTGCACAAAGGAGGTAATAACTCAAGATGATAAAAGTTATTTATGACAGAACCGCAGCCAATATACAACTCAATGGTGAAACACTGAAAGCCTTCTCACTAAAATCTGGAACAAGACAAGGATGCCCATTCTCACCGCTTCTATTCAACAGAGGATTGGAAGTCTTAGCCATAGCAACCACACGTGAAAAAAATAGAAGGTTTTCAAATGGAGGGGAAGCTTTCACACTGTCATCGTGTGCAGAAGTGATGCTGTGTATGGAAAAGCCTGTGGACTCCACACGGAAACTACCGGAACTGACACAGAGTCAGTGAGTTCGCAGGATCCAAGATGAACACAGAGAGATCGGGGGCGTTTCTTTACTCCAACACTGAGACATCAGAAAGGGAATGTAAATAAACTGCACCTTTAAAAACTGCAATCCCAAAAATAAACTGCTTAGGAATAAACCTCACCAAGGAAGTCAAAGATTTCTATGCTGAGAACTATACAACATTAATAAAGGACATTGAAGATGGTTCAGAGACATAGAAGGATATCCCAGCTCTTGGATTGGAAGAATTAATATTGTTAAAATGGCCATACTACTCAAGACAATCTATGGATTTAATGCAATCCCTTTAAAATCATCCATGACATTTTTCACATACCAAGAACAAATGATCCTAAAATTCATACGAAACCATAAAAGATTTAGAATTGCAAAAGCAATCGTGAGGAAAAATAACACAACCCTCCAAGACTTCAGACAATACTACAAAACAATAGTAATCAAAATTATGTGGTATTAGGACAAAAATAGACATGTGGATTAATGGAACAAAATAGAGAGCCCAGAAAGAAACCCACACATCTGTGGTCAATTTACCTTTGACAAAGGAGGCAAGAACATACATACAATGGGGAAAAGACAGTCTCTTCAGCAAGTGGTGTTGGGAAAATTGGAGAGGCACATGTAAATCAATGAAGTTAGAACACATCCTCACACCATACACAGAAATAAACTCAAAACGGCTTAACTCCTTAAACATAAGACATGACACCATAAAAGTAGAAGAGAACATAGAACATTCTATGACATAACCGTGCCAACATTTTCTTAGGTCAGTCTCCCAACAGAAATAAAAACAGAAATAAACAAATGGAACCTAATCAAACTTACAGACTTTTGCATAGCAAAGTAAACCATATCGAAAATGAAAAGACAACCTATAGAATGGGAGAAAATATTTTCAAACAATGCAGTCAGCAAGGGCTTAATTTTCAAAATACACAAACACCTATACAACTCAACAAGAAACAAACAAAAACAACCCAACCCAAAAATGGGCAGAAGACCTAAATAGACATTTCTCCAAAGAAATACAGATGGCCAATAGGCACACACAAAACTGCTCCACATGGCTAATTATTAGAAAAATGCAAATCAAAACTAAAATAAGGTACCACCTTACATCACTCAGAATGGCCATCACTAAAGTGTCTACCAGTAAAAAAGGTTGCAGAGGGTGTGGAGAAAAGGGAACTCTTCTGCACTCTTGGCAGAAATATAAATTGGTGCAGCCACTGTGGAAAATAGCATGGAAGTTCCTCAGAAAACTAAAAATAGAATTACCACATGATCCAGCAATCCACTCCTGGGCATATATCTGGACAAAACTATAATTCAAAAAGATAAATGTACCCCTATGTTCATAGCAGCACTAGTCACAATACCCAAGACATGGAAAGAATCTAAATATCCATTGACGGATGAATGGATAAAGAAGATGTGATAGACACACACACACACACACACACACACACACACACACAGAGGAATACTACTCAGCCATAAAAAAAGAACAAAATCAAGCCATTTGCAGCAACATGGATACAACTAGAAATGATCATACCAAGGGGAGTAAGTCAGAAAGAGAAAGACAAATACCATATGATGTCACTTACATGTGGAATCTAAAATATAACACAAATGAACCTACCCATGGAACAGATTCATGGACGTAGAGAACAGGCTAGTGTTGCCAAGGGGGAGAGGGCTGAGGGAGGTATGGAATGGAAGGCGGGGGTTAGGAGATGTAGGCTTTTATATACAGAATGGATAAACAACCCTCCTACTTGTAGTCCAGAGAACTATACTCAGTATCCTATGATAAACCATAATGGAAAAAGAATATATATATATGTATGTATAACTAAGTGACTTTCTTATAGAGCAGTAATTTATACAACATTGTAAATCAACTATACTTCAATAAAAGAGGAGGTAATAAAATGCTAACTGAAGAAAAAGTATCAACAGAAATGTAGGTCAGTGTAACAAGGACCTAGAAACCATACATATAAACCAATAAAAAATAGATAATTCAACTGCCAAGACAGAAATATAATCTAGAAGCAATAAATAGCAGATTAAATGACACCGAAGAATGAATAAGTGATCCTGAAGATAGCATAATGGAAATCAAATCCAAAGAGGAGACAGAAAGACAAATTAAAAAAAAAAAAAGCACAACTTACAAGACTTATGAGACAACAGAAATCATGCCAGCCTTCACGTAATAGGGATTCCAGAAGGAAAAGAAAGAGAAAGGGGGGTTGAAAATACATTTGAAGAAATTATGGCTTAAAAATGTTCAAATCTAAGAAGGAAATAGAAATCCAGATACAGGAAGCACTGAGGGTCCCAAACGAGATGAACACAAACAGATTTATACCAAGACATACCATACTTCAAATGGCAAAAATTAAAGGTAACAAGAGGATTCTAAATGCAGCAAGAGAAAAACAAGGAATCAATTAAAATATAATTTCTATAAAGCTCTCAGCTGATTTCTCTGAAGGAACTTTGCAGGCCAGAAGGAGTGGCATAATATATTCGAAGTCCAGGAAGGGAAAAACCTTCAACCATGGATCCTATACCCAGTAAAATGATCATTTAGTATAGACGGAGAGATAAAGAGTTTCTCAGCCAAGTAAAAACTAAAAGAATTCAGCGAGATTAAACCTACCCCCAAAAGAAATATTAAAGGGATTTCTCTAAAGAGAAAAGAAACAAGAATCTATAGAAAAGGAACATCACAGTTGGAAAGGTATACATAAAAGGACTAAGATCACTTAAATAAGCCAGTAGAGATTTTAAAAAACAACAAAAAAATTGTCAAAGTAATTATACATACAAATAGCAGTAAGAAGATAAGCATGAAGATGTAAAATAGGACGAAGTCACAAAATGTGGGGAAGGGGATTATAAAAATGTAGATCTTTTAGAATGTGTTTGCACTAGTATGACTTCCAATTTAAAGCAAGTAGATATAAATTATGAGTCAACATACTTGAAAACAAGGGGTCAGTGCTTGTTAATGTATATATATGGAATCTAGAAAAATGGTGCTGATGAACCTATTTTCAGGGCAGGAAGAGAGATGCAGACGTAAAGAAAGGACTTGTGGACACAGTGGGAGAAGGAGAGGGTGGGCCAAATTGAGAAAGTAGTATTGACATACATACACTGCTATACGTAAAACAGCTAGTGGGAAGCTGCTGTATAACACAGGGAGCCCAGCCTGGTAATCTGGGACAAACTAGATGGATAGGATGAGTGGGGTGGGAGGGAGGTTCAAGAGGGAGAGTATATATGTAGTTATAGCTGATTCACGTTGCTGTATGACAGAAACTAACACAACACTGTAAAGCAGTTATCGTCCAATTAGTAATAAAATTTTAAAATAAAATTTAAAAAAATAAATGATGAAAACCCTATTTTAAAAAGATAGCTGTACCACAATATTTACCTGAATGTTCACAGAAGCACTATTTACAACAGACAAGACATGAAAACAACTTAAGTGTCCATGGACAGATGAACGGCTAAGGAAGATGTGAACTTTGTATATACATAATGAAATATTAGCTGGCCATGAAAAAGAATGAAATATTGCCATTTGCAGCAACAGAGATGAACCTCGAGATTATCATACTGAATGAAGCAGAGAAAGACAATTTTATGATATCATTTACATGTGCAATCTAAAAAAAATAATACAAGGAATTTATTCACAAAATAGAAATAGTCTTCCATAGAAACAAATTTATGGTTACCAAAGGAGAAATAAGGAGAGAGGTATAAATTAGGAGCTTGGGATTAACAGGCACATACTACTATGTATAAAATAGATAAACAACAAGGATTTACTGTATAGCACAGGGAACTATATTCAATACTTTGTAATAATCTATAATGGAAAAGAATCTGAAAATAAAAATATATATATTACTGAATAATTTTGCTGTATACCTGAAACACAATAGTTTTTTTAAAAAGCTGTTAAAATTTTAAAAATATATAAAGAGGTCAGGTGACAAAGAGGTCCTATCCAAACATGGCAGCACAAAGGCAGCTCCTAAAGGAAGAGTCAGCCCTAGGGAGTGATTCAGATAACTGCTTTCTTGGTCATCTGGGCCTGGAACCATCTGTGGGTGGGAGGACAAGAAGAAATAACAGCCATGAGGAGGAAATGAAGGACCTGGAAGTGTGTGAGAAGAGAAACGAGCAACAGTGAATGACTCTAAGGAAAGCAAAGGTGTTTTGAATTATGCTGGAGACAAGAAGGCTGTGATTCTTATCTTCTGGTTTAAATGCAGTCCCTGGATACACCTTGTAAGCCCGGAAGCTTTATCAGACACCCACATCACATTAGAGTGCTAGCCACAGAGAACAGGGCTCAGTAAGTCAGAGTAAAGGCTATTTAACTCCTCTCTGAAGGTCTCTGATGAAGGAGACCATCATTCCCAACAGCCCCTTGCAATTTCAGGCTTCCCTGCTCTGATCCTGCAAACACCGTTTCTCAAATCTTAGAATTCCTCCGTGCGCAGTGTTGTGTATACAGGAAAAAACATCAAGGCGGCAATATTCCCAGAAACTTTCATTTATGCAGGACTCTATTGAGGTCATTCATCAATCTGTTTCTATTTGAACTGTCCTTGGTGCTTTTCCTCATGGAAAAATGTAAAATTTTACACATTCTTCTTTACCAATCTTTCACACCCTTTTAAGTGTGAAGACAATCTGAGAATAATACTTTACTTAGCTTAAACTCACTTCCCTCGTGGTTCAGACGGTAAAGAATCTGCCTGCAATGCAGGAGACCCAGGTTTGACCCCTGGGTTGGGAAGATCCCCTGGAGAAGGGAAAGGCAACCCACTCCAGTATTCTTGCCTGAAGAATTCCATGGACAGAGGAGCCTGGCGGGTTACAGTTCATGGGGTCGCGAAGAGTCGGATATGACTGAGTGACTAATACTTTCACTTTGCTTCAGCTTAAGCTTATGACTAGTCAATTTAGCAAAGGTATATATTCCCCAACTTTATTATTCCTGATATGTCCCATTATAATGTTGACTCAAATTCCCCCCTTGGCAACACACTGGATTTTATGTAACCTTCAGCCAGTTTGGGCATGCCTATTTCCCTATTTCATCCTCTGTTAACTGTAGTTTTTAAGTTTCTATGAGAATTAGACTCTGTATGTGTAACTAATGAATTTTATTACAATTCCATAGGATCTCTTTCCTACTTGTCAGAGGCATCTTAATATTTCATATGTATCTCCTTAAGTACAAGTAGTAAATCTGACGTTACTTTTATTTAACTTGGGAAAATCAGTATATTCAATGGAGAGGATGCGAGGGCAGTTTCTATGCAACAGTTGCTGGATCTACCTGGGTTGGCACATACCAGGAACCTGTGGCTGTGTTTCTCAGATGTACATGGGGAAATATAAGCCAGGATCAGAGGTGAAAAGGATATATACCACGCAGGCACAAGAATGTTTAGAGGCACAGCAGCTTGAGTCAGGAAGAGAGATGTGGGCAAAAAAAAGAGTCATCTTCTAACCTACATTATCCCATGGTTTGTGAGTCCAAAATATGGGAAGTTCTCCTGATATATGTGTGTCACTATAACGGCTGGGATTGGCTAGGCTGGTGGTTTCACAAGGGTGACAATGGCCACAATATCCAAGTGTTCCATAAGCACTGATGACTAGTGAAGTGAAGGAAGGAGTGAGCAAAGTGCTCTCAATGCTGGGACCCCACGTCTCATTACATTTCAATTCAGTTCAGTTCAGTCGCTCAGTCATGTCTGACTCTTTGTGACCCCGTGGACTGCAGCACGCCAGGCCTCCCTGTCCATCACCAGCTCCTGGCGTTTACTCAAACTCAAGTCCGTTGAATTGGTGATGCCATCCAACCATCTCAACTTCTATCGTCCTATTCTCCTCCCACCTTCAGTCTTTCCCAGCATCAGGATAATTTCAAATGAGTCTAGGGGGAACATAAAAGGTTGTATCTTGTCAGCCTGCTTATTTACATGCAGAGGACATCATATAAAATACAAAACTGGGTATGCAGATAACACCATCCTTATGGCAGAATGCAGAAAAAGTGAGAGTGAAAAAAGTTGGCTTAAAACTCCACATGCAAAAGACAAAAATCATGGTACCTGGTCCCAAAACTTCCTGACAAATAGATGGTGGAAACAAGGGAAACAGTGACAGACTTTCTTTACTTGGGCACCAAAGTCACTACAGATGGTGACTACAGCCATGAAATTAAAAGACTCTTGCTCCTTGGAAGAAAAGCTACTACAAAGCTAGACAGCATATTAGAAAGCAGAGACATTAATTTGCCAACAAACGTCCCTCTAGTCAAAGCTATAGTTTTTGGTCATGTATGGATGTGAGTTGAATCATAAAGAAGAAAAGTTGCTCAGTACTGTGCGACTCTGCGATCCCATGGACTGTAGCCTACCAGGCTCCTCCGAGGCAAGGGTACTGGAGTGGGTTGCCATTTCCTTCTCCAGAGGATCTTCCCGACTTGGCGAATCAAACCCAGGTCTCCTGCATTGCAGGCAGACGCTTTACCCTCTGAGCCACCAGGGAAACCCAAAGCAGGCTGAGCGCCAAAGAATTGATGCTTCTGGAACTGTAGTGTTGGAGAAGACTCTTGAGAGTCTCTTGGACTGCAAGATCCAACCAGTCAATCCTAAAGGAAATCAGTCCTGAATATTCATTGGAAGGACTGATGGTGAAGCTGAATCTCCAATACTTTGGCCACCTGATGCGAAGAGCCAACTCGCTAGAAAAGACCCTGATGCTAGGAAAGGTTGAAGGCAAGAGAAGAGGACGAGGTGGTTGGATGGCATTACCAATTCGGTGGACATAACTTTGAGTAAGGTCTGGGAGATGGTGAAGGGCGGGGAAGCCTGGCGTTCTGCAGTCCATGGGGTCGAAAAGAGTCGGACATGACAGAGCGGCTGAACAACAAAACAAAGCCATACTTCCCACCGCTCAACGCTTACAGAATTTGGCACGTTTGAACAGTCCTGTTATTGCTGTAAACCGTTCTTTGTGCCTAACTTATCTGGGCTCGCAGTTCCTCCACCGGCACGGTGCAACGGTTTGGCAGGGCGGATCCCTGGCTTCTGGTCGCCTTCCGACCAGAGCAAACGCCGCGTCCCCCGCCACGAAGCCGGCGGTGGCCCGCAATTCTACCCTTGGACCTGGGGTACCAGGCATGGGACAGCCCACGAGGTCCCAAGGGCTCTTCTGAGGAAGTTCAGAGTTCCCAGGGCAGCGGGAAGAGGACAGCTGCAAACAGGGAAGGGACTTTTTCTTTTTTTCCTGGTGGGAATTTTATCTCAGGACAGAAAATTAGAGATACAAGCAGAAAAGGAGCACTTGGGAGAGGCCTGAAAGCCCCCACCCGTCGCTCACCGGAATGGGTCTCCTCTCTTTCCACTGCGTCCAAAGCTGGAGAGACCGCCGCCGGCGGCCAGTCAGGCGCCCCCTGGCGTCGCGAGGACGCAGCTCGCGGCGGAGAGACGAGCGCGGGGAGGGAGGGAGGTCCTGGGCCCGCCCGGCTGCGAGCCACACGGCTCAGCTGCAGGAGAGCGAGCCGGCTGTGTTTCCACGGCAACGGTCAGCACTTGGGGCGCTGAATCGTGATCCGAGTTAGCGTCTCCGTGGGACCTTCCCCTTTCGGCCGCGCGCAGGGTCTTTTGCTGGCGCAGCCGGAACTCGGCCTCCTCCTGAAAGCCAGCTGCGCCCCAGATGCGCGCTGAGTGGACCTACCCTCCCGCCCGGCGCCCGACCCGGCCTGCTCTCGGGACCAGAACGTCTGGGTCCCGCGAAGGAGGCCCTGGGCCCGCGTGCTCTGCCACCTCCCCCTCAGCAGTCGAGGTCCGAAGCCTGCTGCTCTGAGAGGCGCAGGTCCGTGGACCACGGGGAGGTGGGGGCCGAGCCCGGGCGTCCCCGCAGGACCCTGCGGCTCTGCCGCTCACTGGGCATCGGAGGCCCGGCCCCGCCGCCACAGGGCGCAGCGACCGAAGCACTGCCCACCCCCTGTCGGGTCGCCCTGGGTCTCGGGGTAAAAGGCAGCAGCTGCGCCCACTGAGTCCTGCCCCACGAGGGGGCTTCGGACCGCGCGTCTTGTCCCTGTGAATAATGGTCCGGGGCTGTGATGTCACTGACCAGCCAGGGTGACAGCTTTCCGGGCGGGGTTCCAGACCTGAATAGGGAGTACTATATTTTATTCAGGTGCCCTATTATTCGCAGTTTTGATTGATCCTATTTCCGTTTATTTCAGAACTTCTCGCTCCTAAGTCTCGTTTGGACAGGAAAAGCCGCTGTTAGGCTAAGACTTGAACCTAGACTCCAGGAAATCTTGTCCTTTGATCCCAAACTCAGCCAGAAAGAGGAGTCTGGGCTGTGTATTACAGCGTCTGAGATCAGGGGTCGGTCACCCACGCCTTTGAGACACTTGCAGATCTTATAGTCGGGGCCAGAATAGTGAATATAGTCTATTTAGTTAGATTTGAGTTGGAAACAGCATTCACTTTTTTATCATTATAAAAATGATTTTTTAAATGTCACTTCTAGACGTTGGAAACACAATGTAACTTTTGTGGAACAGAATAATTTATATGTACCCTGGAACAGTGGCAAAATTTAAAAAAAAAAACTGCTTTCCTTATTATTGGCATTGTTGGTATTTATTCTTATTCCAAATGATGTGGGGGAAAGCAAAGGAGATTGTATGAAATCTTGTATTTCTATTACTCCCAGTGTCCTTACAAACAAAAATACTGGTATACAGAAGAGTCAGATGAAAGATAAACATTCAAGAAAGCCTGAAGTTCTGAATTTGAATATATACATTCATACAAAGATGAGTATGCATTTCCTAGCTCTGTCCACTGGAAACACCTAGAAATACACCAAATCCAGTAAGCATCTTAAGGTTACAATTTGATGTGGGAATAACATTTTGCACAAAAGGAAACCAGGGATCCTTAGAAAAATGACTGAGTCCAGGTCAGGGGCAGAAAATATTCAGGATCAAAGAGAAGTACTTTGTCATAGTGTTATAAAGAAAGGTCTCAAATACCATTAGAAACTTTTCAAAAGAACTGAGGAGCCAGCTTACAGTCACTTTCACTGCCGAGAGAGAGAATTTGAGTATTGGTGAGAGCTATACTGCAATGAATTGAAATACTTCACTGTTTGAAATTTTGAATTCATATAAGCACATGGGGAAAAAAATAAAGGAATTGGTGACCACAGAGGATGCTTGGGGCATTGCTCATTAAGCTGCAGTTCTCTTTACAGAGGGTACCACTGAGTAAAAGTATTTAGAAGTTTCTTTTTATGCAAGTATTGCAGTTAAATACTACATGATGATGCAATATCACCATTTAGTGCCACATAATCAGTAAATGGATTGAGAGGTCTTGAACTAAAAGAACGGGTAATACAATTTGAAGAAACACTCAGGACTTGATGTCCTCGTCATCAGAGAGCGCACACACTTCTGAAGGGTCTGCCAGGACTGCAAGCGTGACTCTCATCAGTCTCTGTATCTACAGGTCCAAAACAGGGACCACTAGACCTATGGTTGTTGAGTAGATACAAAGTAATGGGACTGAGGACCTGGATTTTCATGTATAATTCATGTGACTGTAACCTGAAAAGTTGGAGACATGCACAATATTTTCCTATTAAACACAACTTTAAAACATTGCTGGAATTATATTTCCTTTGTGTGTGTGTTCAGTCGCTCAGTTTTATCCAATTCTTTTGGGTTCATGGATCATATCCCACCGGGCTCCTCTGTCCATGGGATTTCCCAGGCTAGAATACTGTAGTGGGTTGCCATTTCCTATTCCAGAGGATCTTCTTGACCCAGGGATCAAATCCGCATTTCTTGTGTCTCCTGCATTGGCAGGCGAGTTCTTGGGAAGCCCCATGTTTCCTTAAAGGTGTATATAGCTTTATCAGCTATGAAGAAGATTATATTTGCATTATCGTGCTCTTATACTTTTTAGTTGTCAATGTGGTTACTAGAAAATTTTAAACTACATGTGACTTGCATTTTCATTACATTAAAGCACTGCCGTATATTCTACCACCGAAAAGGAAGTATGAAGGACAGAAACACTATTAAAGGACACCCTAGTATACAGTTTAGACTGTGCGAATGCTACAGAAAAACCAACTCAGTTTCTCCAACAAGTGAATGATTTAAAGGGAAAACGAAGGACAGCAACAGACCAAGAGAGATGGAGAACGAGGGAGAGAGAAAGCAAGGAAGGAAGAAGAAATTGAAGGTAAGCATACATGTAAGAGTCCTTTGACTGTATGGATCACAATAAACTGTGGAAAATTCTGAAAGAGACGGGAATACCAGACCACCTGACCTGCCTCTTGAGAAACCTGTACGCAGGTCAGTAAGCAAAGGTTAGAACTGGACATGGAACAACAGACTGGTTCCAAATAGGAAAAGGAGTACGTCAAGGTTGTATATTGTCACCCTGCTTATTTAACTTCTCTGCAGAGTACATCATGAGGAACGCTGGGCTGGAAGAAGAACAAGCTGGAATCAAGACTGCCAGGAGAAATATCAATAACCTCAGATATGCAGATGACACCACCCTTATGGAAGAAAGTGAAGAGGAACTCAAAAGCCTCTTGATGAAAGTCGAAGAGGAGAATTAAAGGTTGGCTTGAAGCTCAACATTCAGAAAACAAAGAGCATGGCATCTGGTCCCATCACTTCATGGGAAATAGATGGGGAAACAGTGGAAACAGTGTCAGAGTTTATTTTTCTGGGCTCCAAAATCACTGCGGATGCTGATTGCAGCCAGGAAATTAAAAGACGCTTACTCCTTGGAAGGAAAGTTATGACCAACCTAGATAGTATATTAAAAAGCAGAGACATTACTTTGCCAACAGAGGTCCGTCTAGTCAAGGCTATGGTTTTTCCCGTGGTCATGTATGGATGTGAGAGTTGGACTGTGAAGAAGGCTGATCGCCAAAGAATGGATGCTTTTGAACTGTGGTGCTGGAGAAGGCTTTTGAGAGTCCCTTGGACTGCAAGGAGATCCAACCAGTCCATTCTAAAGGAGATCAATCCTGGGTGTTCATTGGAAGGACTGATGCTAAAGCTGAAACTCCAATACTTTGTCTACCTCATGCGACGAGTTGACTCACTGGAAAAGACTCTGATGCTGGGAGGGATTGGGGCGGGAGAAGGGGACAGAGAATGGGATGGCTGGATGGCATCACCGACTCTATGGACATGAGTTTGAGTGAACTCTGGGAGATGGTGCTGGACAGGGAGGCCTGGCGTGCTGTGATTCATGGGGTCACAAAGAGTCGGACACGACTGAGCGACTGAACTGAACTGAACTGATACATGTAAGAGACTTAAATGCATTACCTTAGTGATTACAGTTCGTGGATTCTATTTGGATCCAAAAGAGAATACTAACTTAGAAACGATAATGGCGGAGGGGGAGGGGGCTTTCCTGGTTAGGAATTTGCCTAGCAATGCAGAGGACACAGGTTTGATCCCTGGTCCAGGAAGGTCCCACATGCTGAGGGGCAACTAAGCCCACAAGCCGCAACCACTGAGTGCATGGGCAGCAACTACTGACGCCGAGAAACCAGCAAACCACAGGAGAGGAGCTCCCGGTCTCCACAACTGGAGAAGCCCCGTGCGAAGCTGCGAAGGCCCAGGGCAGCCATCAATCAGTCAGTTAATTAAAAAAAAACCCTATGTGTGCAAATAAGCTGAAAAAAATGCTGCATTTTTAAAAATGGAAAATTTGAATAGTCTTTTATGATATTAAACATTTTGAATTAATTTATGATTATAATGCTGTGATGATAATACTTTCAAAAAGAGTTCTCATTGAGGGGAAACATGCTGACATAATTAGAAATGAAACATGATGTCTGAGATTTCATTTAAAAAAAATAGGAAAAGGTAAGTGCATGGATTGTAGTAAGACAAGTTCAACCATAAGCTGGTAATTGTAGACCATGCCTGACAAGATGGGAGTGTTCTGTCTACTTTTGTGTACTATTGAAATCTCGGATTTGAAAAAGAATGATAGGAGAACACAGGTCCACCTAGAATAAGAGCAGCTGAACCTCTCATACAATTCTGAGGGCTAGGAGAACAGAGAGAGTCAAGGACACCATTCAAAACCCAAACAACCAGGGACCCGAGAACACTGTGGACGTGACTTGGTTTGTATTCAGCTAGGTCTGGGAGCCACACGGCAGCAGAGGGATCAACAAAGGCCCTGCATATAGAGGAGCGCACAGCAGGGAGGGAGTACTCCAGACAGAACTCAGGTAGAATAACTCACGGAAAGAGCGTGTGGATAAACTCAGAGGATGTCTGAGACATGGCTGGCTCTAGCTCTGGTGACTGGGGAATTGACAGGAAGGGGATCAGTGCAGAGCACCGAGGGGGACAATCTTGAGGAGGCACAGTTACTGGGATCAGCTGAGACCCAGCTGAAGGGAGCATCCTTTGGACACTTGTGGTGATGAAAAAGAATGGTGCAACTGGCAGAAATTAAAGGTCCTATTGGAAGAAAGAGAATCCCCAACTCAAGAGACACACCATGCCTTTCTCCCAAGTCTTAGCTCGGCTAGAGTAATTGCACAAAACAGACCTAGAATAAAGAAATCAACTAAGCCACTCAAAGCACTAATCCCTTCTGACCTGGAACAACGGACCCTCATTCAGGTAAACCTAGTCATGTGAAAATGAAAACTATATAGCCAACATTTCCTCCAAGGTGACAGAAGAAAAAAGTGTAAATTGAGAGTCAACAATTGCAGCAAATGAAAAGATTGCCTCAGAATCAATCAAAAAACATTGGGGAATGTAAAATGGCATCCATATTTTGAATTGTTCTGAACAATTTGTAGATACATACACATGGAAAAAACCAATATTTTACATAAGAAATACACAACACGAGATAGAAGTAGACAGGAAAGAAGAAATGAGAAATTAGAATTGACAGATAAACAAAAAATTGAGGGTAAAGAAAATTCTCTGGAAAAGAAAATGCTAAATGACAAGGTACATAGAGAACATATTTACCCAAACTTATAAGGGACACTACATTAAAAATGAAAGCATCAAACAGAATAGAAATGAACAAAAGATAGTGAGAAAGGATCAGAAAGTCATAGAGACCTAGGGGAAGTAGACCTGGAATGGTCAGCTCTAAGACCTATTCAAGTTGAGCCGAAAGCCTTATTTTAAAAAAGAAAAAATGTCCTGAAGCTCCAGGCCACCCTTTGCCTCAGTGAAGAAAAATCAATTTACATTCTACATCTCAGCAGAACATACAAAGTAAGACATTATTTTTTTTTAAAAAAATCAACAGAACTCATTGTGGACAAGTTCTTTATATTTAGCCAAGGTGTCTGTACTGTATCAAAGCAACAGAAAACAAGATTAAATATATCAAACTTAAGGAGTCCTCAGTCCATCATGAGAAATCTTTAAAGACGAACTCTGATCATCAAGAATTGACAGGAAACTATGAGTTATGTACTTCTGGTCATCACTGAATATATGGGATTGTAGATTTAAACCACTGTGTCGTGGGCCCTGCTCTGGAGGCAGCCTAGGAATACCCTCAAACTTCTGCAGGGAGGCTGCTAGTACTCCCAGAATGGGACAGCCATCCTGTGCCACCAGGGGGTCGAAAGGACCCAGTGGGCCCCTGCTCCAGCTCCTACCTCTACCCTACCAATTAGCACATTAACAAAAAAAAGGTAGGAAAAATATAGTATATAAAGGGTATACACTTGATTGGGTTGAAATAATACAATAAGGTAATAATACTATAAGGTAGGTAAAGGACACGACTGAGTGACTGAACTGAACTGAAAGACAGAAGAAAAAGCAGAATAATGTCCTCCAGCATCACAGTAGTGTAAAGCTGAAGTTGATAGATAACATTTGAAACATATGCTTCAAATATTAGAAATGTGACAAAATACTAAAGGACTAACGAAACGACTAACGTGTCAAAACTTTTAGTGCACTAACTAGCTATTCAGGCCTTCCAAAATACCCAGCAAAAGACACAGACACAAATATGCATACACAAAGAAAATAAAATAACAGAAAGAAACCCAGAAGATACTATCTACTACAAATGGGAAACATAGATGAAAAGACGTGAGAGGAGTTTAAGATACAAACTGAACAGGAGAAACAAAGGGGCTTCCCTGGTAGCTCCGCTGGTGAAGAATCTGCCTGTGATTCAGGAGATCCCGGATCAATTTCTGGTTTTGTAGGATTCCCTGGAGAAGGGATCAGATACCCACTTGGGCTTCCCTGGTGGAATCCGCCTGCAATGGTGACACCTGGGTTCCATCCCTGGGTTGGAAAGATCCCCTGAAGTAGAGCATGGCAACCCACTCCAGTATTCTTGCCTGGAGAATCCCCATGGACACAGGAGCCTGGTGGGCTGCAGTCCATGGGGTTGCAAAGAGTCGGACACAACTGGCAACTAAGCACAGCACGGCACATGAGAAACAAGAGTATTTATGTTATAAAAAATCATGTTAATAATGGATTGTGGATGGGGGAGGGGTGGGAAGGAGATTCAAGAAGGAGGGGACATAGTTATACCTATGTTTGATTCCCACTATGGTGTGGCAGAAACCAGCACTACACTGGAAAACAGTTATCCTCCAATTAAAAATAAATGCAAGAAAATCATGGATTATAACACTGAATTTTAAAAAAGCACGAGTCTGCAGTGAAACACAAAAATATTTTTAATTCTATGTTAGGAGTAGGGATTGTCTTTTCCACAGCACAAAGCTGGCAATACCACAGATATGATAATTGACACACATCAGGGATCAATAAAGGGTGGTAAAATTTTTACAGAAAGAGCACCATAGAATACAGTATTGATACACCCTCAAATACCACTAATCAAATTGCTCATTACACACACAAAAGCCTGTCTTTTCAAGAACAGATCTTATGAGCCTCTGCATAACAGTGTTCAAAGCTGAAATAATAATAGTGGGGACAGGTAAAGTGGACACTCAGCCTCCAAACAGGCTGCACTCGGAAGCACACAGCATGCACTAGATGGTGTTCTTGGCAAAAAGGGTTCACCGGAATTTAATCATGAGGCAGTGATCAGACAGCTGCAAAATGGAGACCTTTCAGTAGACAACTGACCTGTCCTCTGCAAAGAAGTCAATGTCACGACCGTCAAAGACAACTACAAGAAGGTGAGGAGATGTTTGAGGTTCCGAAGGACTAAAGAGATAAAGCAACACGATCTTTTTAGTCCTTTGGGACCTAAAACTTCTCTTCTCCTTTTTGTTGTCTTTTTGGTGCAAACATCGACCGTTTGAAGAAAGGCCAGTTGTCTAGTTCAAAGGTCTAAATTCGGCAGTTATCTGATATCTACCTCAGTATTAAACACAGGATAAACACTTTCAGCAAGAACAATGCACAGTAAATGCTGTCTGCTTTGAGCACAGTCCATCTGGTGGCAAAGAATGACCGGGTTGATATGTTGTCTTCTTCCAATTGTTTCCATGCTGGTGTGTGGAGGATGACTATTTAGAGGATCAGTATTAAGGTCTTTCCAAACTGTGTGTCCATCAAAGCATTGATCACCTTACTGAGGATTACATTCGGAGGCCGAGGACTGGGATTACTCGCATCAATTCTGTCCCTTGGAGTGTGGACAGTGGTTGTTGGTTGGGATGTTCATTCTCAGGAAAGGATCCCTCCAGTGTTGCTGAGGTTGAAATCGAGTTGCTGTTGTAGATTCTTTTTCATCAAATGGAAAAGGTAATTTTATAGTGTGGTTTCTCAAATCGACAATATCTTTTCTTAGTTCCTAAAGTAATTGATATCTGTGAAAGAGAGAGAGAGAGAAGAAACGTGAGTCTTCGTTAGGCCCTGCTGAGCCTGAAGGGATGGCCACATGGTGACTGGGGCCAGGGGCAGACAGAGCTCCTGTTGACAGGACGAGCTGAAGGGAGAGCCACAGGCTGGCTGGAGAGGAAAGTGAGATCCATGCTTGAGAAGGAATACCTCCTTAAACTTTCATCTAGCCTGTGGTGCAGCATCTCAGGAACCCTGTCCTCACCCCACCTGTGCTTGGTGATATCTCAGCTCAGAGCTGCTTCAGAGTCTTAACTGGATCCCCACCACTCAATCCTCAACAGTCATTTGACTCTTGAATCCCCTTCATCTGTATGCTTTCCCACACGTTCAGGGATGGACGTGCTGAGCATCCCTCATACACACTTAGAAACAGACAGCTATGGGAGCAGAGGATCCTCAACTGAGAAAGACACCCTCTTCTACCTCTTCATCCCTGCCTTCTCAGGAGAAGCAGGGTCCTGGAGAGTCCTGGATGTGAGCACCAATAGGGACCTCAGAATGCATCCAAGTCCACTTCCATAATTTACAGAGGAGGAGCTGTGTTTTCAAAGGTCTAAGGACTATCCAAAACCACATGACTTGTTACTGACAGCCCAGGCCACAGGCCCTTCCTATATATTTGCGGGAAGGGAGAGGAGGAGAGGAAAGCTCCAATCTGGAGGAGTCAACAGTTAACAGAGGCTGTTTGGTCATCCTCCTGGACAGGAGTAAGGCGTTCCAGGGAAATCCTGCTCCAAAGAGACAGGGATGAATGCAAAGAGGGGAAACTCAAAATAAAATTCACAAAAAGAGAGCAGGGAGTGTAACTTTGTGTCAAGCCATTTGCATCCCATGGACACCAAAATGTTATGAAGGTTATTTCATGCTGAATCTGCCTTAAACATTTCTAGGAATATTGTTGACATCTAAACAAATAAAACTCTGAAGTGAAAGAGCATTCAGTTTAGTTATACTAAAATCTCATCACCTTTTTCTCAAACTCTTCTCAAAGTAAGATTCTCTACTAGTATTTTAAACTACTGTATAGAAAAAAATCCACAAGAACATTTACTTCTGCTTTCTTGACTAGGCCAAAGTCTTTGACTGTGTGGATCACAACAAACTATGGAAAATTTTTAAAGAGATGCAAATACCAGACCACCTTTCCTGCCTCATGAAAAACCTGTATGTAGATCAAGAAGCAGCATTAGAACCGGACATGGAACACGGACTGGTTCCAAATTGAGAAAGGAATATGTCAAGGCTTTATATTGTCACCTTGATTCTTTAACTTTTATCCACAGTACATGATGCAAAATGCTGGGCTGGATGAAGCACAGCTGGAATCAAGATTGCCAAGAGAAATATCAATAATCTGAGATATGTGGATGACACCACCCTTACAGCAAAAAGTGAAGAGGAACTAATGAGCCTCTTGATGAAAGTGAAGGAAGATGGAAAAGGGTGGCTTAAAACTATGCATTCAAAAGAACGAAGATCACGGCATCCGGTCCCATCACTTCAGGGGAAATAGATGAGGAAACAGTGGCTGACTTTATTTTTCTGGGCTCCAAAATCACTGTAGATGGTGACAGCAGCCATGAAATTAAAAGACGCTTACTCCTTGGAAGAAAAGTTATGATAAACTGAGACAGCATATTAAAAAGCAGAGATGTCACTTGCCAACAAAGGTCCATCTAGTCAAAGTTATGGTTTTTTCAGTAGTCATGTATGGATGTGAGAGTTGGACCATAAAGAAAGCTGAGTGCCCAAGAATTTATGCTTTTGGACCGTGGGATTGGAGAAGACTCTTGAGTCCTTTGGGATGCAAGGAGATCCAACCAGTCCGTCCGAAAGGAAATCAGTCCTGAATTTTCATTGGAAGGATTGATGCTGAAGCTGAAACTCCAATACTTTGGCCACCTGAAGAACTGACTCCTTAGAAAAGACCCTGATGCTGGGGAAGATTGAGGGCAAGAGGAGAAGGGGACAAAAGAGGATGAGATGGTTGGATGGCATCACCGACTCAATGGACATGAATGAGAGCAAGCTCTGGGAGTTGGTGATGAACAGAGAAGCCCGGCGTGCTGCAGTCCATGGGGTCGCAAAGATTTTGACACAACCGAGCAACTTAACTGAACTGAAAAAGGGTATGTAAAAGGAAAAATATGGCAGGATAAGGCCTAACATTCATTATGGGGTTTTGGCATAAAGACTATATTCGATGAAAAAAATTTTGTTGCATCTGCTGTCCTGAGCCAGTTAGTAGGCTGTGAACATGTTTAGTGAATAGCTAACTGCAAGTTGCATGTTAACAGTAGAAAAGGAAATACTGAATTTTATTCTGGGTGCAAGGGGAGGGTCGATTTTATACGTTGGGGTCTATGTAATTTTGTTTGTTTGTTTTATTGTATCTTGGACTATGAAAATTGTGAGACACTGAATCCAGAGGGATTATGTATCAAACTTAGCTATCTATGTCTCTTTTTTCTTCTTTTTCCTCTTCGCCAGGCTGTACAAAATATTTCTGTTGAGAGAAGAATGCAAATTCCCTTACTTGTTGATATTCAGCTTTTTCAGGAAGCAGCCACTCATAGGCCATGCCATTTTGGTTACTTATATCCTATCAGATCCACAGTCCTTCTAATCCTTGATGCATATTAGCAGAGCTTTGAAAGATACTGATATCCAAACCTCATCCCCAGAACTTTAAAATCAGAATTTCCTTGGATTGGGATAAGGCATGCATGTCACCTCAAAACTCAACCTGTGTTCATTTTACAGTAGCACAATTTAGAACTACTCACCAGGCCTGCACTATTTCACATCTCTCTTTTTATTTTCTCCTTCTAGTCCAATATGGACTTCTCTCCACTGGCCCTAAAGATCTTTTGGTCTTTCTCTGTTACTCTCCTATGAATAACTGGCCTTCTCAATTGGATTGTCTGAGGCAATGATTATCTTGTAATCTTGTGTATCTCCCTGGGTCTTCATAAATGTGGCCCAAAGTTAATTCAGTCCAATGCTCTCCTACATGCCCTGGCCTCAGATTTCAACTCAGTTCATTTTTCTGGGCTTTTACTAATATGGAGAAGGAATAATGTGAGTAAAACTGGAGAGGTCTGAGTGCCTGTCCATCTCATGCTCTCTGTATTTTGAAATCCTGGCTTCTGTATCTCCTTTTCCCCAATGTCCCTTTAGGGAGCCATTTACTGTCCTCCACCTAATGCCAGCTCCAGGGAGTTCCTGGAAGCCCCCTGCACATTAGCAAAGTTCTGCCTATCAGAGGCTGAGGGGAATCATGACTCGGGCCAGTCCAGACTCCCACCTATGACCCAGGTTCTTATTTTATTTTAGTAATCAAGGCTTTTTCCTTCAGTCTGGGATTTCTTATTCGGGTGGATAAGCTGAGGGGTAAGGGCTGTCCTAGGTTCATTTCTCCAGAAGCCAACTCACGTGCCAGTGATTCCTTAAGACGTGATCCTGAAAGAAAGAGGCAGTGGACTTGGAGGCAGGGGCAGGGAAAGTAAGGGGAAGAAGCCAAGAATGTGTGTGACGTAAGGCCAATGTTTTCAGTGGCCTAAATACTGCTATTCTAATGAGGAGGACCATGGATCTGGGCTTCCTGTGGCTAATAGGAAAGGTCAGAGGGCATATGAGGACGGTAGCAGTGGGAAAACATAGTGGTCAGTCTAAACAGGAGACTGAGACGGAGGGCACTGCAGGGTGGCCGCCCCCATGGAAAAGAGAGGAAAGAGCACGCAGAGGCAGTGTCAGCTGCTGAGTGAGCACATGAGGAAGAGAAACGTTAGTGGGGGATTCAGCCACAGCAGACAAAGAGTACAAGGAAGGAGCACACGGGGTTACCTCCAGACCCTAAGCCTGAAGGCCAGGGAATCTGCACGCTAGTCTCCACTTGCCAAACAGCGGTTTCCTTCTGATAATCTTCTGTTTCAGGACACTTAAGCCTTTAATCTTGTTACAGACTGGACGCTCATGTGTGCTTGCTGTGGAGCCCTCACCTTCCAGCTTGGGAGGGTTCTTCACTCTGATGGAAGCATCCGGCTCTGAAGATAAAACCACAGCCAACAGGATCCATTGTTATTCATGATTTACAAAGACTCACTCCTTCACCCAAGAAGGACATCAGGTACAGAAAGTGTCCAGGAACAAGAAAGGCCATCTGAAAGCCCATGGGTAGGTGAAGACAATGGAGATATTTTTCTATTTTCTTTTTTACTGGTCTTCCTTGTACTTGCCAGTATTGTTAAGTGTGCCACAGGGCAAACATGTTTCCAAATGCCATAAATGAGCAAGAAAAATAAAATGGATGACAACAAAAAATTCCTAGGTAGAAAAGACAAAGGCAAGAAACTCCTACCGGACGCAGTTTGTACTGTTGGGAGGGAAGAGATGAAGCAAAGTCAAAGCTGAAGGAAAACCTCATGAGAGAAAAGAAATGGGGAAGTCTAAATTAGAAAACTTTTAAATGTGCATCAATATGCACTTCATATATATGTAAACAGGCTACTTATGATATTTATACATAATTTAAATAAGGCATAGACAATATGATAAAAATGGAAGAAACCTCACAAGTGAGTGTGTTTGTGATGGAATAAATGAATGAAGGATTTGAGCTATTGAATGGATCATTCTATTGGCTTCCTGATGAGTTGAATTTGGACAAGAAAATAGAAAAATAAGAAGAATGAGAAAGAAGCTCGTTTGGTGACAGGAACTAGGAGATACGGGGTGGGGGCCGGGGAGAGTCACAGTGTGACGGGGTGTGAACGTAAAGGGCATTAAAACTACCCTTTGCTGCAAAATCTGCTGTGAGGCCTGGATTTACGTTCAGGTCTCCATGGAAGGTGAGCAGGAAACAGAGCGACTGAGCCAGTGGAGTTCAGTCTTGGCTGAGAGTGTGGGAGGCCAAGCACAAGAAAAGGAGAGACAAGAGGGAAGAGAAGACAATAAACACAAGACCTGGTGGCTCTTGTCCCGCTCCGCATCCCTGCCCTCCCTGAGCACTTTCCATGAGACTCTCCACGCTGACACAGGGGCTCCTTCTCATCTCAGCGCCACCTGAGGACCTGGGTCTCTCCTCATCCTCAGATGAGGCCACGGCCTGAGGGAAGAGCGCCAGGCAGCGCCAGGCTCCAGTGGAGGATGTGGAGAGCAAAGGAGAAAAGGCTAAACACGTCCCAGGTGAAATGGATGTGAGGGTCTGAAAGCTCTTTTAAGGAAATTTGAGCAGAGGTGGACTCGGAGGAGATGAAAACTAGGAGACGGACATGGAGATGAGTGGAGAGAATGAATTAAACGGAGTGTCATAAAAGAGCCGACGGGTGCACTTCAAGAATGAGGGTAGCGCGTTCTTTTAAAATGAGGGGAAACTGAGGAAAGGAAACTGGATGTGAAAAGCAAACATGGGACTGAGTTGCAGGGCCAGTACTGACGCTCCTATTGAATGTTGCTGATACCCGCTAACTGAGAGCACCCAACGGGAGTAAATTGCCTTGACGACAGACGGTGAAAGGAGAGGAAAATACTGGCCAAGCTACTCTCTGAGGAAGCAGGGGAAGATGGGGTCCAGAGAAAGTGGAGACCGTAGAGCTTATGCTGCCGTAGAGGAAACAACCATTGTGCAATCATTTGGTAAGTGTTAAAGCACCAGAAAGACACAATGCTTAGATATTATATATTCATAGTGGGGATCAAACAAATTTTAGTGAATCAGATGCCCTGGACATTATATTGTTTAAGATTCCCACCAATATGCAAAGGAGATAGAATCTTTCAAGAGTTCGGATGAGGCACGAGAGAGGCAAATACCTAGGAAGATAAATAACTCGGCTCAGGTAAACAGGGAGGAATTTGCAGAACCAGGGCCTGAGGCTGAGCTGGTCCTCAGTCCCAGGCTCTTGATCACCTCACTCTGTCAGAGTGTCACCGGTTTCAACTGGGCTGACCGCGGGCGTGGGAAGGCACTCTGCCTCCTCCACCCACAGCTTTGTGATGACCAGCACATGGACCAGAGCTTTCTAATCCCCTTTTCTTTCTTACCTAGAAAGAGTGGTCCTTGGTTTCCAGAATCAGGGTTGGAGGTAAAGCCCCAGTTGGTGGAGGAAAGACCCAGCATGGCTTTGCTGTCACCACAGTCGAAATGCTGGTCCAGCTGCCACTGCAGACAATCGGTCACGTGGGTGCTTTTCTGAAGCTGTGCCTGTGAAGTTGGCACCTCTGACCCTAGGAAACTCACAGGTCCCTGGTGACAGTCCTCCCAGGTGTCACCTGAAAGTAAAGCGGGCTCAGTGGGACTAATGGAAGCTTTTTCTTGCTAAGCTCTCCCAGACACCCATTTCTGCTGTCCTAGCCCTAAGAGTGAAACCAACCGATAACCCAGACAGCAAAGGCAGAGATCATTGTGAAGATGTCATATTTATGGCTGTGACTGGGGCGCTGAGAAGGCAGGTGCTGGGCTGCAATTTCTTGAAATGAGAGATCACCCACTTGAGTCTAGAGGGTTTGGGTGACACAGGAGGTCAAGCCTCTTATTCTGTTCTTAGCCTTAGTCTTGTAGCCTAGAGAGAAGGTTCTCGACAAGCCTCTAGGCATGGGGGAGAAAGAGTTGTTGATATCTACCCACAGGAATAAAAGAACAGGGAGAGGTATATGGCCCGAAGGCTTCAGGTACCACCAGAATTTGAGCTGAGAAAATACAGTACATTCCAGACCCTTCTGAAATTCCTTGCTTGAAATTTTGTCTACCCTTCCGCTCACCCGTACATGTATATATAGAATAAAATCTATCCCCACATGGGGCAGAGTGGGGATGGATGGTATAGCAGCTAGAACGAGTGGAGAGGGCTGAGACCCCGTTGGAAACACCTTTGTGTCTCTTTAGAGAGATAATGTATGTACACTCCTTCAATACGCGTCCCTCTTCTGGTGCCTGGACGGTGCTCCTAAGGAAATCTGCTCATATGTCTCCTGTGAAATGAGTACATATCCTCGGAACGCGGGCTAACCAAAGACATGAAGTACCCTCCTCTGGTCCAGGCCAGGCTCATGTGAGGTCACAGCCGCCAGGGCCTGCTCTCCTCTCACCTCCCTCTTGTGCAACCGCACCCTCACAAGGTTTGTTTCTTTAACTGTCTCTCATGTATCTGTCATCTCTTCGTCTTCCAGAGAGCATCTGTGTCTGACTCTCATCAAAGATTCATCCAACCTCCTTCTAACTGCTTTCTCTGATTCAGTCCTCTCCACACTCTCAAAGGTCACCTGTCTAATCACCCTCAATCCTGTTTCATCACATGCTCCTCAGTTTATGGAAATTCATCCTCCCTTCCCTGCTACACAAATCTACCTCCTCACTCGCCTTTCCAGTGCTCCTGTCTCTAGTCCCTCCTTTCTTCTGCAACGTCACTTCCCACAGCTCCCTCTGCAAATCCTCCTAGGACTCAGGCTGGCCCCTTTCTGACCCCAGCCCTGTACCAGGAGCCTCTGTGAGCTTCCACCGCTTTTGCCAAAAGCACTTCTCTCAGTCTGGTGTACCCTTCATATTTCCATCAAGCGAAGTTCATTAATCGTTAATCATCATATTTTAGGACACTTAATCAGATTTGATGATAATTCATATTGGGCTGAAGGGTAAATCCTTGTACAATATTTGGTGGTTGAAAGAACTGTCAAAACTATGTATCCCCTTATTCTCCAATGTTATTTTGAATCAATGTCTAGGATTGTTTTTAATTATCATTGTGTAATTTCCTCATCTAATTTTGTCTTTTCTTGAGAATGGGTTTTATTAAACCTATGCTTTGAATATTCTTTGCAGTGACAGAATATAAAATAACCAAACATTGTATCAAACATCAACAATACTGCCCAATATTGTTAGTAGGGGGAAAAGCCTCCAATGGAAGATCAAGTTGTAATTTAAAAATCAGGTGTTTGTTTTGTTTCTGCAGGGTTTCTCCTTGTACAGAGAGGATGGGGTAGACCTGACTACCTGTACCCACATGGCTGCATAACAGCTATCCACACTGTCCTCAGGTTATCATGAGAATCAGGACACAGGATGGATCCCTGTAGAGTTTAGATATTCTATTCATTCATCTCAATCCATCTGTGGGGATCTGGCCTTTCCTGGCCCATTGTGAACAATGGACTCCCACGACTGGGCCAAATCACACACTCAAACCATCTCAGAAACATATCTGAGACACATGGCTGAGCCTCACTCATCCTCTTCACAGGAACCCACACCCGGCTGTCAGTGTTTCTGAGAAAGAGCTCTACAGTTTTAATGGTTTCAGCACGGCGAAATTCAAGGTCTACCTGGACCTGTCGTGACAGCAGGTGACCTGAGGGCAGGAGATGGGGAGAGGCGTGAACTCTCACCCTGGCTGATTCTCCAGAGAGAGCCCCGTGGAGCTGTGGCTCCACCTGGAGGGGCTGGAGGAGCCGCTGGCTCTGCTCTCGGGACAGAGTGCACAGAGGCATCTGGAGCTGGCAGATCTGAGTGAGGGACCACAGGGGTTCTCTGCAGCCCTCTGGCAACTTTCTGCTGAAGATTAAGATAGTTGCAAATCATTTGGTTCAGGGCAAAGAGGAAAAGGTGGGCAACGTCTTCTCTCAGTCACTAATGCTCCGACTGCTGAGAGGAGAGGCCACAGCATGAGCCAGGGAATCAGGCCCAGGAGAGGTCAATGTCCCACCTGCCGGTGGCCAGGAGTCTGGGGCAAGTGAAGGGACACGCTGAGCCTCAGTGCCCTGGGCTCCACTGTGAGGCACCACACTACCTGAGAGGGCGTCTGGAGGGCTGAAGGGCTTACAGTGCACTTGGAGCTCGCCTAGGAAGGAGCACGGCACACAAACAGGTGTTGCCTTCCAGGTTTTTTAGTTATTATGATTCTGAGAAAGCCTTTGCTTCTCTGATCCTCAGGGAAGAATAGGAAATAAGAAAGAAACTGCTTCCAGTGTGAAAAGGCACCAGCTGACTGATGGACAAAATTTATATGCCCGATATCACTTTAAAAAAAGTCAGATACTGTCTGATATATAATGGAATTTCTACTGGTTTATCAAGATGATCTTATGAATCAAACTCCTAACAATAAAAAGCTTCTGCTAAAGAAAAAGTAAAAAAAAAATAGCCCAAAAGGATTTCATACTAGGTTTTAATCTCCACACCCTATGAACTGCTACCCAAGAGGACCTGGCTCATAAATTAGGTCCATACCACTATCAGATACACAGGTTATCGATAGTTTCCATGAGATTATACCACTGAGATTGCATAAAACATTGAAACTATAACCCACACATGGAAGACTCCTTGTTGCTGCACAAAGGATGAGACACAAGGGTGTTTCTAGACGATGGAAAAACAGAGTCTGTTATTTGGCTTCATGGAAATTACAGGGCATAGGCAGATTTTATGTTCAGGATCTAGTATCTAAATGCTTCAGAGGGAGGTAGGCAGCCCACGGGCAAGAGGCCGGAGCTGGGGAACAATAGAACATGCATTACAAATATGGAGCAGATTGCAATCATGAATGCAACGCCAGAGAGCTTGCCAGAAACTACTCAAGAAATAAAATTAGCAACAAAATTTCACGAATATAAGGATTCTTCTCTTGATAAAAAGAGCTCTGTTATACAATTTCCTGCAGGTGAGACAGTGGTAGCTGAGATTCTGCCCTTATCCCTCCCCTGTCCCTCTCTGGTCTGATTTGACACCACAAGCCTGTGCTGATGAGATGAGTTCAGGTGACAGAGGGCAGCCAGGAGCAAGAAGAATGCAGAGGCTCGTGATGCCTTCTAAAAATTAAAACTGAGAACATAGTTCTAATCAACCTGAGCCTAGGTCCTGTCTGGTAGTACTCACCGTTTACATTGAGATTCAAGAAAACTTCTCCACTCTCTGTTGGGAAGGAGGCACTTCTATAAGGATGACAGGAACCTGCCAGATGATGGCCAGTAGAAGCAGCCAGATAACATTCATCCAGTGAGTCCGGCTGGACTTCAATCTCTTCTCCCACCAGCTGCTCCACGCTGAGATTTGTGGGGTTGGGAGGGCAGATGGTTAAACAAGAGGGATCAGTCAACCTGGAGCCATAGCTGGTTTTGATGGGAGGGGTAAGGGACAAGTTGCAAAAAACAAATGGGGAGTCCCCTTAAAGGGATGTATAAAAATACCCCCCGGCCACAACCCAATCTGGGGCCTGAAGTCACTTGCAAAGGGAAAGGGAGAGCGAGTGAGGGAGAGTGAGCATCAGATGCTCTGAGCACAGAGAAGAAATGAGTTCAAGAGGAAGGAGATGGGCCACCCCAGGACACATAGTCATGTCACACACGTCCTCAGAACATCAGGGTAATTTCAAATACAGCATACAGTTCTTTTTTTTTTTTGAAATTTACATGCTTCATCCAAATGAACACCAACTCTGGCAGCATAAGGGACTCCTAGACACCTTGTGTCTGCAAGACCAAGTTTTCTAATACTGCGATATGACATGAGTTTTTTTTTCCTAGGTAATTTCCTTGCCATGAAATACCTGCCAAGGTCGTAACCCAGAGTGACAGAGGCAGATAAGTACTGCATGCAGGTTTTAATAAAAAGCAGAAAACAGAGGAGTACAAGAAATCCTGTGGCTGATCAGTAGCCCTGCTTCAACTGACTGCAAGTTACTCTAACTGAGAGGGACTCATAAAGGGTGAAAACAGACAACCTTGGTACAGGGACAATTTGTGGTTGTCTGAATGGAAGAAACAGGCATGTTCAGCACTTTCCGATTCCCCTGCATGTGAGATGACCAGAGGTCACCACTGATGTCAGACCCATGTTTCTCCATACTTACCTAGAAGAGATGATGTCTTGATCTTCCTCGTCCTCAAGATCAGCAAGATTTTCTATGGATAAATTCAGACAAGTCAAACACTTAGCAGATCTCACTGTGTAGATTAATAATCCAGGGTCCAATACTGCCACGGGGACAACAATATCGGCAGTGAGATGATAGGCTATTTAAGAAGGATATTCCAGAAGCCTCAAGTTGGGTCTCTCCGATTCTCCTTGGTTTGCTTTCCTGAGCCATCAGGCAAGATCTCCCTGCCCTGGTAGATCCTCACCACAGTATTCTCTTCCAAGTCTGAGTAAAAAGGTAAAGATTCATCTTCCCCACAGAGTCTGGGGAATAGCCCAACTGCATTCTAGCAGAATACTCTAATACTCAGGCTTTTCTCACCATATGCTGACTGCTTTATCAGAATGATGAGTGGAATGAACAAAACCTCGAATCACATGAATCCTAGTTGTTCCACGGAAACTTCAGTCATTCATCGGGTGGGAAAATGCCAGGTTTCTGCTTTGCTTCATGGAAACATACAAGCAAGGTGATGGGAGGGGTCTTTGCATCCTGGTGTCCAAATGATTGGTTTGCGAAGAGAGCAGTTTAGACGAGATAAACACTGGGGATGACAGCAGTGACACCAGGAAAGTAACAAATAGTTAAGGCTGTTAGCACCTCTGGAAAGGCACAGAAATTCAAGGGACACTTTGGGTATGAAAATGGGAGCAATGCAGGCAAGAAGAGACAGTTCATGGGAATCAGGAAAAAATACAGTCATCTCCGGACTCCGGCACACATACAAGTGAGTGAGTGTGTCACAGCAGCCTTGCGTCCATGATCGAACTTGGGGCCTGGCCCACAGGCTTCACCTGAATGAAGAAGACAGCACAGCTCCCAGACTCACCTGAGGTCTGTACTTAACACTCTACCACAATGGAGGCTGAACAACACGCTGCTGAATAATGAACAAATCATAGAAGAAATCAAAAGGGAAATCAAAATATGCATAGAAATGAATGAAAATGAAAACACAACAACCCAAAACCTCTGAGACACTGTAAAAGCAGTGCCAAGGGGGAAGTTCATAGCAATACAGGCACACATCAAGAAACAAGAAAAAAGTCAACTAAATAACCTAACTCTACATCTAAAGCAACTAGAAAATGAAGAAATGAAGTACCCCAGGGTCAGTAGAAGGAAAGAAATTGTAAAAATTAGGGCAGAGATAAATGCAAAAGAAACAAAAGAGACCATAGCAAAAATCAACAAAGCCAAAAGCTGGTTCTTTGAGAAGGTAAATAAAATTGACAAACCACTAGCCAGACTTATCAAGAAACAAAGGGAGAAGAACCAAATCAATAAAATTAGAAATGAAAATGGAGAGATCACAACTGACAACACAGAAATACAAAGGATTATTAGAGAATACTATCAGCAATTATATGGCAATAAAATGAATAATCTGGAAGAAATGGACAAATTCCTAGAAAAGTACAACTTTCCAAAACTGAACCAGGAAGAAATAGAAAATCTGAATAGACCCATCACAAGCACGGAACTAGAGGCTGTAATCAGGAATCTTCCAGCAAACAAAAGCCTAGGTCCAGATGGCTTCACAGCCGAATTCTACCAAAAATTTAGAGAAGAGCTAACACCTATTCTACTCAAACTCTTCCAGAAAATTGCTGAGGAAGGGAAACTTCCAAACTCATTCTATGAGGCCACCATCACCCTAATCCCAAAACCTGGTAAAGACCCCACAAAAAAAGAAAACTACAGGCCAATACCACTGATGAACATAGATGCAAAAATCCTTAACAAAATTCTAGCAATTAGAATCCAACAACATATTAAGAAGATCATACATCATGACCAAGTGGGCTTTATCCCAGGAATGCAAGGATTCTTCCATATCCGCAAATCATTCAACGTAATACACCACATTAACAAACTGAAAAATAAAAATCATATGATTATCTCAATAGATGCAGAGAAAGCCTTCGACAAAATTCAACATCCATTTATGATAAAAACCCTCCAGAAAGTGGGAATAGAAGGGACATACCTCAACATAATAAAAGCTATATATGACAAACCCACAGCAAACATTATCCTCAATGGTGAAAAACTGAAAGCATTTCCCCTAAAGTCAGGAACAAGACAAGGGTGCCCACTCTCACCACTACTATTCAACATAGTTCTGGAAGTTTTGGCCACAGCAATCAGAGCAGAAAAAGACATAAAAGGAATACAAATTGGAAAAGAAGAAGTAAAGCTTTCACTGTTCGCTGATGACATGATCCTCTACACAGAAAACCCTAGAGACTCTGCCAGAAAACTACTAGAGCTAATCAATGATTACAGTAACGTTGCAGGATATAAAATCAACACACAGAAATCCCTTGCATTCCTATACACTAATAATGAGAAAAAAGAAAGAGAAATTAAGGAAACTATTCCATTCACCGTTGCAACGAAAAGAATTAAATACTTAGGAATATATCTACCTAAGGAAACAAAAGACTTGTACATAGAAAACTATAAAACACTACTGAAAGCAATCAAAGAGGACACTAATAGATGGAGAAATATACCATGCTCATGGATTGGAAGAATAAATATTGTAAAAATGAGTATACTACCCAAAGTAATTTATACATTCAATGCAATCCCTATCAAGCTACCAACGATCTTTTTCACAGAACTAGAACAAATAATCTCACAATTTGTATGGAAATTCAGAAAAACCTCGAATAGCCAAAGCAATCTTGAGGAAGAAAAATGGAACTGGGGGAATTAACCTGCCGGACTTCAGGCTCTACTACAAAGCCACAGTCATCAAGACAGTATGGTACTGGCATAAAGACAGAAATATAGATCAATGGAACAAAATAGAAAGCCCAGAGATAAATCCATGCACCTATGGACACCTCATCTTTGACAAAGGAGGCAAGACTATAAAATGGAGAAAAGACAGTCTCTTTAACAAGTGGTGCTGGGAAAACTGGTCAGCCACTTCTAAAAGAATGAAACTAGAACACTTCCTAACACCATACACAAAAATAAACTCAAAATGGATTAGAGAGCTAAATGTAAGACCAGAAACTATAAAACTCCTCGAGGAGAACATAGGCAAAACACTCTGGCATAAATCACAGCAGGATCCTCCATGACCCACCTCCCAGAATATTGGAAATAAAAGCAAAAATAAACAAATGGGACCTAATTAAAATCAAAAGCTTCTGCACAGCAAAGGAAACTATAAGCAAGGTGAAAAGACAGCCTTCAGAATGGGAGAAAATAATAGCAAATGAAGCAACGGATAAAGGATTAATCTCCAAAATATACAAGCAGCTCCTGCAGCTCAATTCCAGAAAAATAAATGACCCAATCAAAAAATGGGCCAAAGAACTAAACAGACATTTCTCCAAAGAAGACATACAGATGGCTAACAAACACATGAAAAAATGCTCAATATCCCTCATAATCAGAGAGATGCAAATCAAAACCACAATGAGATACCATTTCACACCTGTCAGAATGGCTGCTATCCAAAAGTCTACATGCAATAAATGCTGGAGAGGATGTGGAGAGAAAGGAACCCTCTTATACTGTTGGTGGGAATGCAAACTAGTACAGCCACTATGGAGAACAGTGTGGAGATTCCTCAAAAAATTGGAAATAGAACTGCCATATGATCCAGCAATCGCACTCCTCGGCATACACACCGAGGAAACCAGAATTGAAAGAGACACATGTACTCCAATGTTCATTGCAGCACTGTTTATAATAGCCAGGACATGGAAGCAACCTAGATGTCCATCTGCAGACGAATGGATAAGAAAGCTTTGGTACATATACACAATGGAGTATTATTCAGCCATTAAAAAGAATACATTTGAATCAGTTCTAATGAGGTGGATGAACCTGGAGCCTATTATACAGAGTGAAGTAAGCCAGAAAGAAAAACACCAATACAGTATACTAACGCATATATATGGAATTTAGAAAGATGCAAACGATAACCCTGTATACGAGACAGCAAAAGAGACACAGATGTATAGAACAGTCTTTGGGACTCTGTGGGAGAGGGTGAGGGTGGGATGGTTTGGGAGAATGGCATTGAAACACGTACGTTGTCATATGTGAAACGAATCACTAGTTCAGGGTCGATGCATGTTATAGGATGCTCGGGGCTGGCATGCGGGGATGACGCAGACGGAGGATAAAGGGAGGAGGGAGGTGGGAGGGGGGTTCAGGAGGGGGAACTTATGTAAACCCGGGGCGAATTCATGTCAATGTAGGCAAAACCAACCAATATAATATTGTAAAATAATTTGCCTCCCATAAAAATTAAGTTAATTACAAAAAAAAAAAACAACTCTACCACAGAGTCTGATTCAAATCACCGTCTACAGAGCTTCCAACAGGGAGGACAAATCTCAGCATCCCAGAGGCGAGGAGTACAGAGCGTACAGAGTCTACCTGGGCGTCCAGGTGGAGTTCTATCACAAGAAAATACTCACTGGTTACATCCCGGGCATAAGAGACATCCACGCCCTCAAGTGAGAAGACAGCAGCGCTCCTATAAGGCCAGAAGGAGTCTGAGAGGCTAGGAAGAACCGAGTAAGTCAGAGCATATTCATCCAGAGAGTCCCGTGGGACACCGTTCTCTCTCAGCTGTGGCAGCTGTCCGCTGAACCTGGTGGGGGAGGGAGGGCAGACGATTAAGACAAGATGATGAGAAACTGTGCAGTCCTATCTGGTTCTGATGGAATGTTTGCGTGGTGAAGCACGCCGAGGGTCCAATCCATTAGAGAGAAATCTCTGTGTGTGAGACACAGCGAGGCTGACAGGGCAGAAGAAAGGAAGAACAGCAGGTGCTCAGTGCTCTGGCCAAATAACAGGCTGATGAACAGACTGAATTCCCTCTGATGGTGCAGTCCCGCCTCACACACGGGGACACAGAACAGTGGCTTTCACACTTCCATTCACATTGCATTGACACTACTGTGACACACAAGCCAGCACGCTAACACAAACAGAAAGCAGATACGCATCTCACTCTAAAACCACCCCTGCGGTAAAAACTGATGGAAAAAACCACTCTGACTTAGGTCCCCTGGCTCAACTGACTTGGGTTTTAAACTTGACAAGTAAATAAGAAATGGGAAACAACAGAAGTACCACAGTGAAAGCAGAGAACGCTATGAGAAAGAATAATAGTGGTGGGCAAAACTGACAACACAGTATATTCAGCACTTCCTGTTTTTCCCTGGATCAGAGGTCTGCAGAGGTCATCACTGTGCAAAGAGCCCACAGATATTCAGAATTACCTCGAGGCAACCACCTCTGGTCCTTTCAGGTCATCGAGATCATTCCGGTTTTCTGTAAATAAATTAACAGGAGAGTTATATCAGACAAATTCCCTTCACTAGGTTTCCTTCTTGAGCTACTGGACAAATTTCCTTGATACGATATGTCATTCGCAGAGTATCCTGGTCCTGAGTCTGTGCAAATAGCTAAATGCATCCTTTTACTCACAGTTCCTGAGGAACAACTAAGCTACATCCTCAGCCTGCTATACTACTCCGGCTTTTTTCATCTGAAATGCTGTTGACTAATGGGATAAGTGATTACACACTGAGATTAAATGGGAGTGGAATCCACACACCATCAAGTCAAATGAAACTCAAAGCTGAAAATAGTGGCCATTCGTCAGGTTGGGAAGTTCCAGGGCCCTGCCTTACCTCAGAGAATCATACCAAAAGATGACGATGTGGCTTATTTCTGGTTTCAGAAGACTTTGAACAAGGTAAGTCCAAGGAAAAGAGAGAGACTATGGGTTGATAGAAGTGAACCAAAGTAGTGGCATCTCCAAAGATATAAACAAGACTGCCAAAAGCCTTGGACAGGGGTAGGAACTCAGGGACATTACCCAGAAATGAAAATTCAAGCATTTCATGTGAGATGAGAGGTCCATTCAAAGTTAGGAAGCCTGAAAGGGACCTCCTGTGCCACAACTGCTGAGGGACACGTGAGTCTGGCAGGACCGCCTTCGGTAGAGTGGTTCCCCACAGGGACAACTGTGACTGGGAACTGAGCAAAGTTCGTTCACAGAAAGTCTCATTGTAAATGCAGTTAGAGTCTGGTTCAAATCAGGCTTCAGTATGGAAGCACAGGGTCTCTCAAAGGGGGTTAATTCTCCCAGAGTAGACTAACATATATTGAAGACTACCTGGGAGACCAGTTGGAATTTCATCCTCTTCAGCATGAGAGCAACCACAGGCTCCGTCCATAGCAGACACCACATTCTCTTCATCAAATGCAAATTTTCCATCACTGTAAGGCTGGTTGCAGGCAGAACCTTCCTGGAGAGTTGAAGGTACTGAAACACATTCATCTTGGGGCTGCTGGAACACCACCTTCTTTTCATCATCTTGCAAGTTCACGCTGTGTCAGATGGAGAAGGGATGACAGAAGATTAAGAGGATTTCACCCCAAGCCATCTGACTGGTTTTGCTGACAGGCATCGAGAGTGGTCACAGAAAGCAAAAGGGCGGGCCCCTTAAGGAGGGAAGTAACTCCTCCTGATGTGGAGTGGAGGGTGGCTGACATGGGATGGGAGACAGACAGCAGGTTCTCTGGGCACTGGGCACACAAACAGCAGTTGAAGAGGAGACGCAATTTTCCCTACACGCTAACGTCATGGTCCCCAGCACACACAGAGGACTGGGACAGTGGTTCAGACTTTTCTGCACACACTATGTTGACTGCATAGCCTGTGTCCAAGTGAACACAGCTTTTAAGAAGTTAAGATTTGTTACACTTTGGACTCTATTTAATTTTAAACTTTTGATTTGCACAAATATGACTTCAAAATCAGTTTTTCAGAGTTGGAGAAAGAAGTGTTGTTGACTAGATATTCTGCTTTCAAGAACCATTTTTTCAATATTCTGTTGTAATATGAATATTGTTCTATTTCCTTCCCTTAAAAGCCAATATTTAGCAACATGTTGATGCCAAACCAGTGCAAGACCCATAGGATCTCACCCTACTTTAACCACTCAGGGGAAAACACAAGAATATGGGAACGCCCAGGTTTAGTTATTTCACCTGGGTCACCTCACTGTACATTACTCAACTTGAAGGCTTAAAAAACCTGAGTTTTTTTTCCTAGTTAATTTCCTTGCCATGAAATACCTGCCAAGGTCGTAACCCAGAGTGACAGAGGCAGATAAGTACTGCATGCAGGTTTTAATAAAAAGCAGAAAACAGAGGAGTACAAGAAATCCTGTGGCTGATCAGTAGCCCTGCTTCAACTGACTGCAAGTTACTCTAACTGAGAGGGACTCATAAAGGGTGAAAACAGACAGCCTTGGTACAGGGACAATTTGTGGTTGTCTGAATGGAAGAAACAGGCATGTTCAGCACTTTTCGATTCCCCTGCATGTGAGATGACCAGAGGTCACCACTGATGTCAGACCCATGTTTCTCCATACTTACCTAGAAGAGATGATGTCTTGATCTTCCTCGTCCTCAAGATCAGCAAGATTTTCTATGGATAAATTCAGACAAGTCAAACACTTAGCAGATCTCACTGTGTAGATTAATAATCCAGGGTCCAATACTGCCACGGGGACAACAATATCGGCAGTGAGATGATAGGCTATTTAAGAAGGATATTCCAGAAGCCTCAAGTTGGGTCTCTCCGATTCTCCTTGGTTTGCTTTCCTGAGCCATCAGGCAAGATCTCCCTGCCCTGGTAGATCCTCACCACAGTATTCTCTTCCAAGTCTGAGTAAAAAGGTAAAGATTCATCTTCCCCACAGAGTCTGGGGAATAGCCCAACTGCATTCTAGCAGAATACTCTAATACTCAGGCTTTTCTCACCATATGCTGACTGCTTTATCAGAATGATGAGTGGAATGAACAAAACCTCGAATCACATGAATCCTAGTTGTTCCACGGAAACTTCAGTCATTCATCGGGTGGGAAAATGCCAGGTTTCTGCTTTGCTTCATGGAAACATACAAGCAAGGTGATGGGAGGGGTCTTTGCATCCTGGTGTCCAAATGATTGGTTTGCGAAGAGAGCAGTTTAGACGAGATAAACACTGGGGATGACAGCAGTGACACCAGGAAAGTAACAAATAGTTAAGGCTGTTAGCACCTCTGGAAAGGCACAGAAATTCAAGGGACACTTTGGGTATGAAAATGGGAGCAATGCAGGCAAGAAGAGACAGTTCATGGGAATCAGGAAAAAATACAGTCATCTCTGGACACCTGCACTCAAACAAGTGAGTGAGTGTGTCACAGCAGCCTTGCGTCCATGATCAAACTTGGGGCCTGGCCCACAGGCTTCACCTGAATGAAGAAGACAGCACAGCTCCCAGACTCACCTGAGGTCTGTACTTAAAACTCTACCACAGAGTCTGATTCAAATCACCGTCTACAGAGCTTCCAACAGGGAGGACAAATCTCAGCACCGCAGATGCGAGGAGTACAGAGCGTACAGAATCTACCTGGGCATCCAGGTGGAGTTCCATCACAAGAAAATACTCACTGGTTACATCCCGGGCATGAGAGACATCCACGCCCTCAAGTGAGAAGACAGCAGCGCTCCTATAAGGCCAGAAGGAGTCTGAGAGGCTAGGAAGGACCGAGTAAGTCAGAGCGTATTCATGCAGAGAGTCCCCTGGGACACCGTTCTCTCTCAGCTGTGGCAGCTGTCTGCTGAACCTGGTGGGGGAGGGAGGGCAGACGATTAAGACAAGATGATGAGAAGCTGTGCAGTCCTATCTGGTTCTGATGGAATGTTTGCGTGGTGAATCACACCCAGGGTCCAATCCATTAGAGAGAAAACTCTTGTGTGTGAGACACAGCGAGGCTGACAGGGCAGAAGAAAGGAAGAACAGCAGGCACTCTGTGCAGTCCCGCCTCACACACAGGGACACAGAACAGTGGCTTTCACACTTCCATTCACATTGCATTGACACTACTGTGACACACAAGCCAGCACGCTAACACAAACAGAAAGCAGATACGCGTCTCACTCTAAAACCACCCCTGCGGTAAAAACTGATGGAAAAAACCACTCTGACTTAGGTCCCCTGGCTCAACTGAGTTGGGTTTTAAACTTGACAAGTAAATAAGAAATGGGAAACAATAGAAGTACCACAGTGAAAGCAGAGAACGCTATGAGAAAGGATAATAGTGGTGGGCAAAACTGATAACACAGTATATTCAGCACTTCCTGTTTTTCCCTGGATCAGAGGTCTGCAGAGGTCATCACTGTGCAAAGAGCCCACAGATATTCAGAATTACCTCGAGGCAACCACCTCTGGTCCTTTCAGGTCATCGAGATCATTCCGGTTTTCTGTAAATAAATTAACAGGAGAGTTATATCAAACAAATTCCCTTCACAAATGCCCAAACCTGTACCTATCTTCACATGTGGTAACAGGCTATTGAGACAGAAATAATCCAGGAGGCCCTAGAAATAGCCTCATAAGGCGGCACTGGGTTTCCTTCTTGAGCTATTGGACAAATTTCCTTGATATGATATGTCATTCGCAGAGTATCCTGGTCCTGAGTCTGTGCAAATAGCTAAATGCATCCTTTTACTCACAGTTCCTGGGGAACAACTAAGCTACATTCTCAGCCTGCTATAATACTCAGGCTTTTTTCATCTGAAATGCTGTTGACTAATGGGATAAGTGATTACACACTGAGATTAAATGGGAGTGGAATCCACACACCATCAAGTCAAATGAAACTCAAAGCTGAAAACAGTGGCCATTCATCAGGTTGGGAAGTTCCAGGGCCTGCCTTACCTCAGAGAATCATACCAAAAGATGACGGTGTGGCTTATTTCTGGTTTCAGAAGACTTCGAACAAGGTGAGTCAAAGGAAGAGAGAGAGACTATGGGTGACAGAAGTGAACCAAAGTGGTGGCGTCTCCAAAGATATAAACAAGACTGCCAAAAGCCTTGGACAGGGGTAGGAACTCAGGGACATTACCCAGAAATGAAAATTCAAGCATTTCATGTGAGATGAGAGGTCCATTCAAAGTTAGGAAGCCTGAAAGGGACCTCCTGTGCCACAACTGCTGAGGGACACGTGAGTCTGGCAGGACCGCCTTCGGTAGAGTGGTTCCCCACAGGGACAACTGTGACTGGGAACTGAGCAAAGTTCGTTCACAGAAAGTCTCATTGTAAATGCAGTTAGAGTCTGGTTCAAATCAGGCTTCAGTATGGAAGCACAGGGTCTCTCAAAGGGGGTTAATTCTCCCAGAGTAGACTAACAGATATATTGAAGACTACCTGGGAGACCAGTTGGAATTTCATCCTCTTCAACATGAGAGCAACCACAGGCTCCGTCCACGGCAGACGCCACATTCTCTTCATCAAATGCAAATTTTCCATCACTGTAAGGCTGGTTGCAGGCAGAACCTTCCTGGAGAGTTGAAGGTACTGAAACACATTCATCTTGGGGCTGCTGGAACACCACCTTCTTTTCATCATCTTGCAAGTTCACGCTGTGTCAGATGGAGAAGGGATGACAGAAGATTAAGAGGATTTGAACCCAAGCCATCTGACTGGTTTCGCTGACAGGCATTGAGAGTGGTCACAGAAAGCAAAAGGGCAGGCCCCCTAAGGAGGGAAGTAACTCCTCCTGATGTGGAGTGGAGGGTGGCTGACATGGGGTGGGAGACAGACAGCAGGTTCTCTGGGCACTGGGCACACAAACAGCAGTTGAAGGAGACGCAATTTTCCCTACATGCTAACGTCATGGTCCCCAGCACACACAGAGGACTGGGACAGTGGTTCAGACTTTTCTGCACACACTATGTTGACTGGATAGCCTGTGTCCAAGTGAACACAGCTTTTAAGAAGTTAAAGATTTGTTTGACTTTGGACTCTATTTCATTTAATTTTAAACTTTTGATTTGCACAATTATGACTTCAAAATCAATTTTTCAGAGTTGCAGAAAAAAGTGTTGCTGACTAGATATTCTGCTTTCAAGAACTATTTTTTCAATATTCTGTTGTCATATGAATATTGTTCTATTTTCTTCCCTTGAAATCCAATATTTACCAACATGCTGATGCCAAACCAGTGCAAGACCCATAGGATCTCACCCTACTTTAACCACTCAGGGGAAAACACATGAATATGGGAACGCCCAGGTTTAGTTATTTCACCTGGGTCAACTCACTGGACATTACTCAACTTTAAGGATTAAAAAATGGAAATGCACAAACATGTGAAGCATAAATAGACAACACTGTTAAAGAGATAACTGCTGTTGAATGAATGGATGAAAGAGTTCCATAGAGTACTTTCTCTTTTTCTTTGGGTCTGAGGTCTCCTGTTGTCACCACTGACATTCGCAGCCCACAGATCTTCAAATTACCTGGGAAATGTGAGCTCTTGTCCACTCATTTGCCTGTGATAATTTTCATTGCCTAGTAGAAAATTCAGAGACAGAAGGTTATAATAAGCAAATCAGACCTCACGTATATCTACTCAGTAAATACATGTACAACAAGGACATTAAAATTCTCATTGGAAGAACATAATTCTTCAGCAAGGATATTCTAGGACACTTAAGTCTTATGAGAATGAGACTGGAATGCTTCCAGACCCATCGAGGAAATTTGCTGCTTGATGTGGTATCTCTCCCAACATCCTTTATTCTGAGTCTGCATAAGCAGTAAAAATGTATTTTCCACATAGATGCGAGAACATGAGCTGTTATGTTCTAGAATTATTTCTATAGTACTGCTTAATCCCATCAGATTACGTGGTTGTTGATGGTTTAGAGGAATTTATACTTGAGACTAGAGTGATGGGTGAATTGTGAAAGGGTTAGCCGCTCAGTAGTGTCTGTCTCCTTGTGACCATATGGACTACAGCCCACCAGGCTCCTCTGTTCATGGAATTCTCCACACAAGAATACTAGAGTGTGTGCCATTCTCTTCTCCAGAGGATCTTCATGATTCAGGGATTGAACCCGGGTCTCCTGCATTGAGGACAGATTCTTTACCATCTGAGCCACCAGGGAAGCCCAGTGAATTCTATTAACCCTCAAATCAAAAAGAATCTTTGGTGCCACACAGAAACCGTGGCCATTCAAGGCTGGAGGAACTGCCAGAGCCCAGCCTTGCTTCATGGAAACATCCAAGCAAGGCAATGGTACAAGTGTATCTGTCTTGGTGTTCAGATGACATGTTAGCTAAGACCTGCCAACATCGAGAAAAGGGGGACTGGGCTGAAAGCAGTCAAACAAAACCTTGAAATCAGCTCTCCTTATAAAGAGGCGAGTCTGTCATTTCTGGAGAGGCCAGGAACATTTACAAAAATCACATCATTGCCACTAACAACACGCTGGCTCCAAACTAGTTCTGACAGACACCTCCTGTGGATTTGCAGCTGAGATGGGTGACAGTTGTCACAAGTGATTTGGGTCAAATGCCTGACACTGGAGTCAGGGTGCCAGAGACAAGCCTGGAGCCAAAAAAAGAATGAAAGCTTCCTGACCCACCTGATGTCTGTGCTCCATAACAGACCCTTGTTCCCTGGTTGCAACGAAGATGTGTCTATGCAACCTGTCCTCAGAGATGACCTTCCTTGGTCTACAGAGCATGCGAGGACAAATAATACGGGGGTTACCTGAGATATTGGTTGGCATTTCATCTTCTTTAGCATAAGAGCAACCACAGGCTCCATCCGGACCAAGGTCTACTTCCAGTTCATTAAATTTAAGTTTGTCATTACTGTAAGGCTGGTGGCTGTCGGAACTTCCTTGGAGAACTGAAGGCATCAAAACACATTCATCCTTGCATTCTTCAGGCACTTCCTTCTTTTCAACCTCCCGCAGCTCCATGCTGTGCCAGATGGGAAAGGAATGACAGAAAATTAAATGAAGAAGATCTGACTGCAAGCCATTCTGGCTGGTTTTGACAGGAGGCATGGGGCGTGGTCACAGAGGGTAAAAGAGCAGGCCCCTTAAAGAGAGAAGGAACTATCCTCTCTTTTATGAAGTGGAGGGTGTCTGTCTGGGGATGGGAGAGGGGGAGAAGCAGGTACCCTACACACCGGCCACAAACCTCTGATCAGGAAGGAGACTCAACCATCCCAGGAGGGTCCTTTCAGGAACAGGAAGCACAAAGGAACTTCCACAACAAGTGCTTCCACTGGGTCCTAAGTCATGTTGAAAATTGAAGACAAAGTAGGCAAGTGAATAAGGGCTTCCCCAGTGGCTCAGTGGTAAAGAATCTGCCTGCCAATGCAGGACATGCGGCTTCGTCCGTGGGCCAGGAAGATCCCTTGGAGAAGGAAATGGCTACCCACTCCAGGATTCTTGATGGGAAAATGCCATGGACAGAGGAGCCTGGTATACTGCAGTCCATGGGGGTCACAAAGATTCAGCGATGACTGAGCAACTGAGCATGCACAGTGAAGTGAATACAGATATTAAAGCTTTATAAACTCTCTGAGATCCTCTACCTTCTCTTTAGTAATTGAAAGGCCTCCAAGGCCTCTTTCACTTACTGTTGTCACAGACAACAAATTTTTGGAGGGACAGTTGTCCTGGGGTTTAATTTTTCTAGTTGCTTCTCTACTCATCCCTTTGCTAGTTACCTTCCTTCCAAGGATCTAAAACAACTGTGTAGAAATAGATATTTATCTCACTTGGACTTACTTTGGAAGAGAACAGAGGCTCTCTTTGTGTATAGGAAATCCTAAGGGTGTGCATTCACCTTGGGTCATACATACAAGTAGCCAGAGAGACAGCAGACAATCAAGTCTGGATTGAGTGAAGTAAATTAATACCATGTGCAGTTGTGCTTATACTTACATCTGGCATGTCACGCTCTTGAGTTACTTAGTGTTCTTTTGTGACCCTGTCCATATTTTCCCTACACATTACCAGCTCCTGATAGACAGCCTGAAAACCACAATCACAGAAAACTAACCAATCTAATCACATGGACCACAGCCTTGTCTAACTCAATGAAACTATGAACCATGCTGTGTCGGGTCATGGTGGAGAGTTGTGACAAAATGTGTTCCACTGGAGAAGGGAATGGCAGACCACTTCAGTATTCTTGCCTTGAGAACCCCATGAACAATATGCAAAGGCAAAAAGGACACTGAAAGATGAACTCCCCAGGTGGGTAGGTGCCCAATATGCTCCTGGAGATCAGTGGAGAAATCACTCCAGAAAGAATGAAGAGCTGAGCCAAAGCAAAAACAACACCCAGCTGTGGATGTGACTGGTGATGGGAAGCAAGGTCTGATGCTGTAAAGAACAATATTGCATAGTAACCTGGAATGTTAGGTCCATGTTTCAAGACTCATTGGAAATGGTGAAACAGGAGATGGCAAGAGTGAACGTCAACATTTTAGGAATCAGAGACCTAAAATGGACTGGAATGGGTGAATTTAACTCAGATGATTATTATATCTACTACTGTGGGCAAGAATCCCTTAGAAGAAATGGAGTAGCCATCATAGTTAACAAAAGAGTCCGAAATGCAGTACTTGGATGCAAGCTTAAAAACAACAGAATGATCTCTGTTCATTTCCAAGGAAAATGATTCAATATCACGGTAATCCGAGTCTATGCCCCGGCCAATAATGCTCAAGAAGCTGAAGTAGAACGGTTCTGTGAAGACCTACAAGACCTTTTAGAACTAAAACCCATAAAATATGTCCTTATCATTATAGGGGACTGGAATGCAAAAGTAGGAAGTCAAGAAACACCTGGAGTAACAGGCAAATTTGACCTTGGAGTACAGAATGAAGCAGGGCAAAGGCTAATAGAGTTTTCCCAAGAGAACGCACTGGTCATAGCAACACCCTCTTCCAACAACTCAAGTGAAGACTTTACACATGGACATCACCAGATGGTTGACGCCAAAATCAGATCGATTATACTCTTTGCATCCAGAATAGGAGAAGTTCTATATAGACAGCAAAATGGCTCAGATCATGAAGCCCTTACTGCCAAATTCAGACTTAAATTGAAGCAAGTAGGGAAAACCACTAGAACATTCAGGTATGACCCAAATCATATCCCTTATAATTATACAGTGGAGGTGAGAAATAGGTTTAAGGGACTAGATCTGATAGAGTGCCTGATGAACTATGGATGGAGGTTCGTGACATTGTACAGGAGACAAGGATCAATACTATCCCCAAGAAAAAGAAATGCAAAAGAAGCAAAATGGCTGTCTGAGGAGGTATTACAAATTGCTGTGAAAAGAAGAGAAGCGAAAAGCAAAGGAGAAAAGGAAAGATATACCCATCTGAATGCAGAGTTCCAAAGAATAGCAAGGAGAGATAAGAAAGCCTTCCTCAGTGATCAAAGCAAAGAAATAGAGGAAAACAATAGAATGGGAAAGACTGGAGATCTCTTCAAGAATATGAGAGATACCAAGCGAATATTTCATGCAAAGATGGGCTCGATAATGGACAGAAATGGTATGGACCTAACAGAAGCAGAAGATATTAAGAAGAGGTGGCAACAATACACAGAGGAACTATACAAAAATGATTTTCACGATCCAGATAACCACGACTGTGTATTCACTCACCTAGAGCCAGACATCCTGGAATGTGAAGTCAACTGGGCCTTAGGAAGCATCACTACAAACAAAACTGGTGGAGGTGATGGGATTCCTGTTGAGCTATTTCAAATCCTAAAAGATAACGCTGTGAAAGTGCTGCACTCAATATGCCAGCAAATTTGGAAAACTCAGCAGTGGCCACAGGACTGGAAAAGGTCATTTTTCATTCCAATCCCAAAGAAAGGCAATGCCAGAGAATGCTCAAACTACTGCACAATTGCGCTCATCTCACACGCTAGTAAAGAAATGCTCAAAATTCTCCTAGCCAGGCTGCAACAATATGTGAACCGTGAACTTCCAGATGTGCAAGCTGGGATTAGAAAAGACAAAGGAACCAGGGATCAAATTGCCAACATCCGTTGGATCATCAAAAACGCAAGAGAGTTCCTGAAAAACATCTACTTATGCTTTACGGACTATGCCTTTGACTGTGTGCATCACCACAGGCTGGAAAAGTTTGAAAGAGATGGGAATACCAGACCACATGACCTGCCTCTTGAGAAATCGGTATGCAGGTCAGGAAGCAACAGTTAGAACTGGACATAAAGCAACAGAGTATTTCCAAATAGGAAAAGGAGTATGTCAAGGCTGTATATCGTCACCCTGTTTATTTAGCTTACATGCAGAGTACATCATGAGAAACGCTGGGCTGGATGAAGCACAAGCTGGAATCAAGATTGCCAAGAGAAATATCAATAACCTCGGATATGCAGATGACACCACCCTTACGGCAGAAAGCAAAGAAGAACTGAAGTGCCTCTTGATGAACGTGAAAGAGGAGAGTGAAAAGGTTGGCTAAAGCTCAACATTCAGAAAACTAAGACCATGGTATCTGGTCCCTTCGTTTCACGGCAAATAGATTGGGAGACAGTGGAACCACTGGCAGACTTCTTTTCGGGGGCTCCAAAATCACTGCAGATGGTGATTGCAGCCATGAAATTAAAAGATGCTTACTTCTTGGAAGAAAAGTTATGACCAACCTAGACAGTATACTTTGCCAACAAAGGTCCATGTTGTCAAGGCTATGGTTTTTCCAGTAGTCATGTATGGATGTGGGAGTTGGACTATAAAGAGATCTGAATGCCAAAGAGCTGATACTTTTGAACTGTGGTGTTGGAGAAGACCCTTGAGAGTCCCTTGGACTGCAAGGAGATCCAACCAGTCCATCCCAAAGGGAATCAGTCCTGAATATTCACTGGAAGGACTGATGTTGAGGCTGAAACTCCAATACTTTGGCCATCTGATGCGAACATCTGACTCATTTGAAAAGACCCTGATGCTGTGAAAGATTGAAGGCAGGAGAAGGGGATGAGATAGTTGGATAGTATCACCGACTCAATGGACATAAGTTTGAGTAAACTCTGAGAGATGGTGAAGGACAGGGAGGCCTGGTGTGCTGCAGTCCATGGGGTCACAAACAGTCGGACATGACTGAGTGACTGAGCTGAATGGATAGTGAATTGTTACCTGGGAGTTAGTGTTTCTTGTGCTTGTTCATCGTCTTCATCTTCGTAAATTTCTGCAAACAAAATCAAAAATATCCAGTCAGCCTCTAGTCACTTCTCCCACTGCAAACACAGGGACTCATATGGTCACAGAGTCATAAATATTTACGTATGAGTTAATACTGTACGGAAGTTTTAATGTATTGTCTTTAAACAACTGCCCAAGCATGGATTTCTGATCCAACAGGCGGCCTCTTTCTAAACTGGGAGATCATCCTCAGGACACCTTCTGCTTGAAATTGGGCAAACATTTGAACTGTCTTTTCTTCCTTATTATCACCTCACATTGTCCACCTTCCATCTCCACTCCCGCAAATGTTTCATCCATCCTGCCACAAATTCCGCCAAAGACACAGCCTCTATAAACCTTCTCAGGTCTCACAAGATGCCCTCCTTTCTCTAAGCAGAACAACCACGTCCCACATCCCTCCATCTGGGAACATCCTGGCCCTTCAAGGGGGCTTTTGTGTGTTCTCTGGGAAAGTCTCTCCATGGAAAGTGAGTGCTCCAGTTTAAATCATTTTCCCAGCACCAACTCTATCAAGTACCTAACCAACACGACAAAGTGAACGGTTTTCTTTTTTCTGCAGTATATTTGTAAATATTCCCAAATTTAATCATTATAGCTACCATCAACAGATTATTCGTCCATTTTACAGATGAGAAAACAGTTACTAACATAAGAAAAATCAAGCATTCTCACATAGTTAAACACACAGCACTCAGCCTGGAACCTGGGAACTTCCAAGCTTCATCTAGGGCTCTATTCACTCTCACAAGCGGCCTCCTGTCACCTCCTCCTTTCTGGGCTTTAATGCTGGCTGGACGTGGCCTCCTGCCCCAGTGGCCATGGTCCATCAGGGAGGAAGCAGACCATTGGGATACAGTGACCTCCACCCTGTGCATTTCTCCTCTGTCCTCTTAGACAATCCTGCTCCTACATAGACCCAAATAGGACATGAAACAGGAAAGCTGATAAACATTCCCAGTGGAGGTGTTCATCTTATCTACTGGGGACCTAGGAGAGGATCAGTGCTATCAGGGCCTGTGGCCCCCTCACCTGGACTGAACTTGCAGGCAAGGCGCTCTGCCAATCGGTATCCCTCAGACAGGCTCTCTCGGAAGCCCTGCCCCTGGTGGTTGTCCAGGTCATTGTGGGTGAGGAGGTCCTTGAGGCGCTGCTTGAGCAGGACAGAGTCATCTTTCCCATCCCGTAGTGTCTGCCGTAACTGGGTCAGCTCTCGTGCCTGACTTCGAATTAGGACATCACATGTCCTAAGTGGAACATAAGACACAATTGTAAAAGACAGGGATTTCGGTGAGAACATCCCCAAGGAGACCTCGAAACAGAATTCTGGCACATATCTGATGACTGGCTCAGTCACTCAGTCGGGTCCGATTCTTGCGACCCCATGGACTATAGTGCACCAGTCTCCTCTGCCCATCGGGTCATCTTGGCAAGAATACTGGAGTGGCTTGCCATTTCCTACTCCGTATCTGATGACTGGCCTATGACAAAGAGAAAGAAGGTAAACAAAGGTTTCCTCTGTATCAGAAAGTACTCCTGTAAGATTCCGTGACATTCCAGTCATCTTGTCTTTCTATGAAGATAACCTAATGTCTTCCCTGTTGGCTCAGCTGGTAAAGAACCTGACTGACAATTCAGAAAACACAAGAGATGCAGCTTTGATCCCTGAGTCGGGAACATTCCTTGGAGAAGGAAATGGCAACTCATTCCAGTATTCCTGCCTGGAAACTTCATGGACAGGGGAGCCTGGTGGGCTACAGTCCATGGGGTCATAAAGAGTCAGACACTATTGAGTTACACGCATGCATCAGTGGCTTCCTAAATCTGCATCATGAAGATGTCTCTTCGGGTCCTCACTCGGCCATGCTCATTTCAGTAAAAAATCCACAGAGTATTTTCTGTATTTCTGATGTGGCAACACAAAGTACTGTCCAGTGAATGACAGACAGCCAGTCAGAGTTTGGACAAGCATAGCTGGTGTGAATTGGAAAGAACATAAGAATGACGGGGTCAAGAAAGCATTTTAGGATGTAGTCAGTCAGGAGGGGGTTGTGATTAAAGGCAAATAAGGTGGCAACGGCACAACATTGTGAATGAGCCAAATGCCACTGGTTCACTTGAACGCAGTGAATCTCATGATGTGATTCAAGTCATTTGTTTATTTAAAAGCAAGGTAAATCACTTCCTGAAGAATAACTGGAGTTCACAATTCACCAATCGGTGTTCTCCCCCTCGTTTATAATATTGTGCCCTGTGCCTGCCATGAACATTCCTGCCCTCCTTACCTCAGCCTTTCATCCAGCGTTGGCTTCTCTGCCAGCTTCTTTGCTGGCCTCTGCACCTCAAACATCAGCTTCTCCCCCAGCACGGATTCAACGATGTCCTTACATGCTTCACACTCTGAGGAAAGAGACACACTGCCTCAGGGAGAGCTGACCTTGCCGCTGTGGTCACTGCCTTCAAGGGAACAGGATGGGCCACCTCAGTGGTGGCTGTAACTCCTTCTCCATTCTCTATGGAGAGATTTCCACATCTGATTCCCCAGCGACCGAACCGAGGGGATCCCCATTTTAGAGCTGAGGAAAGAGAAGCTCCTAGGCACAGAACCTAACTAGACAAGATGAACTGCCATTTCACAAAGTCAGAATGCACACCCCCTGAGACTGACCCTGAATCCTGGGCCACAAAACCAAGACCTGCAGCCTCTTAGACGAGACACTGAGCAGGGGCCTGGGGTGGCGATTCCTGTGTGGTTGGGAAGGCTCCTAGGACTACAGGACTGCTGGTTCTCTCATGCTGGCATTTCAGTAACAAACAAGAGTCTCAAGGCATAAACCTCACCTGGACATGCTTTGTGAAATAGAATACATGAAACCATAAGGACCTGAAAGAGAGATGCCCAAACACTGAGAAAGCCTGTGTTATTAGGAACAGTAGAACTATGAACCAAGTGTATTGACACTGAGCCAGGCACGACTGTCAGGGCTTTGTCAGATTCACTCAGTATTCACTACAACTCAAACGATAGTTACTATTACAGCAACAGACAGACAGAGAAGGAAACAGAGGCACAGAAAGGTTCCCAACAGGCTTGTGAGCCCAGGAGACCTGGCCCAGAGTCCATGTCTGTCACACTGTGCTGTGGGGACCTCCACGCCAGGGTGCTGGTGAGACATTTCTTCTTCACCAGCCTCACAATTTCTTTCTTAGAGTTTTGCTACTATCATAAGGAGCAGTGTAAATAAAACTTAGCTTCTCCTTTCCCCAAAGCTCATCCTTTCACTTTCTTAAATAGTAGGCTTTACTTCTTACTTGTCTCTGTGTCAGTCATTTTGTATTAACTCCCTCATTGCTTCATTGAAAATGACTGTAGGAAAGTGACACAGACACAAGTGGTCAAGATTCCTCTCATCCCCTTGTTATGCATGTACCCTGGTCATGACTTCTTTCCTTACTCCAGGCCCCTCTCACTGAACAGGCAAAAATGATTCCAACTGCCAGGCTGCCTACGCGTGTAAAGGGCTCCTCACACTCTGCCTGGGTTTTTACTGGGGCTGGTTCTCTCTCCCACTTAGCACCATCCTCATGTTGGTCACACCTCTTATAGCACAGACTCAGGGTTCCCCGGGCTACTGGTCAACCTGTATCACTGAAGTTTCACCAGCTCAAGTGGGGAGAGAGGGGAAAGTGAAGATTGTCTGATTTCACCAGAAACACCTTCATTATTGCCACAGAGTGTCAAATGGCTTTCTTGGACTCAGGAAGGAGAACCTGCTCACTCAGAAAGCACGGCTTCCTTCTCACCACGGAGCCTCTGTCTTGATGGCATCCCAGAGACCACGGTTTCAATGAGAAGCAGACTCATCCTTAAGCTCCTTTAAATCATATTCCCTGCTTCTCACAGTGTCTAACCACACGTTACCCCGGTGTAACTAGCACAAGATTTTGCCAACGGAACCTCAGGGAACCTCAAACTGATGGAGTTCATCAGTCCCAGAGGTTTAGCCAAGAGGCAGGCAGGATCAGATACAGAACAGAAAAGATTCCAGTCAACACAGCTTAGTTTGCACCCGAGAGACACAGGAACTCCTGTGCCTGCACCAGGAATCACTGTCTGGAATTTTAACTCTAGTCTCACCCTACACATCACTAAAAACTTGGAAAAGTGCCTCCACTCCTTGTGCCTCAGTTTTCCCAGCCTCAGGAAACTGAAGGCAAAAGAGCCACTACTATCTTTCCTGGCTTGTCGTCAGAATGGAATTCAAAACGACAAAGGGAAAAGGAGCCCAATTCTGGGGACTTACAGTTTCTTAGAGGAAAGACAGTGATCATTCATTGCTTGGGTGACCATGACCCCAGAAACTTACTGTTTTTCTGCAGCTGGTTGGCCAGGGAGTAAACAGTAGCTTCGGATATGAGGAGTTTCTCTTTGACGTCTCTGAAGTCCTGCTTGTACTTTGCCAGCTCCAACAAAAGCTCCTGGTTGACTTCCGTGACGCTACATTCTGCACTCAGATTCGATAAAGAGGGAAGACATACTGCCATGGTGACATTTGGTAGAAGGGGTAGAAGCCAGGGGTGGGGAGGAGACACCCAGTATATGGGGGATTAAAGACAAGCAAAATCACGTCGCTTTAATCAGCACTGAGGGAATGACAAAAACTGGAATTCCTGACTTGCTATTGGGAACAACTAGAGGGTTCTCTACTACAAGAAGAAGTTGAAGATGCTAGAGCTCAGAGCCAAAGGTGCCGTGTGCGGCTCAGACTCAGACAGGAGTGAAGGAGGGGGACAAAGCCTGCTAGGTGACCATCTGGAGTTGCCATAACAGAACTGGTCGGGGGAGGGGTTCATGGAATCTTCGGGGCCCCTGCCTTCCAGGTGCCTAGGCCTTGACCGTTTGTGGCCATCACCACTGATAGCACCCAAGCCCTCAGCAGCCACTCTTAGGTTGTCTACCACTGACCTATCTCCTTCCAAAAACTATCTAAGCTGAGTTCCCATTGTTCATTCTTCTGTGTATAAAAAGATTCGAGGGAGAAATACTTGGCCAGCAGGTCTTAAATGTCTGTCGGGCTGTCATAAAGTCACCTCAGTTCAGTACATTTCAGTCGCTCAGTCATGTCCAACTCTTTGCAACCCCGTGGACTGCAGCACACCAGGCCTCCCTGTCCATCACCGACTCCTGGAGTCCACTCAAACTCAGGTCCATTGAGTCGGGGATGCCATCCAACCATTTCATCCTCTGTCATCCCCTTCTCCTCCTACCTTCAATCTTTCCCAGCATCAGGGTCTTTTCCAGTCAGTCAGTTCTTTCCCTCAGATGGCCAAAGTATTGGAGTTTCAGCCTCAGCATCAGTCCTTTCAATGAATATTCAGGATTGATTTCCTTTAGGATGGACTGGTTTGATCTCCTTGTAATCCAAGGGACTCTCAAGAGTCTTCTCCAATACCACATTTCCAAAGCATCAATTCTTCGGCACTCGCTTTCTTTATAGTCCAACTCTCACACGCATACATGACCACTGGAAAAACTATATCACCTCATCTCTTTAAACAGATCTTAAGGCTTTTCCACAAGTGAAGGATGTCAAACTTGTAGCCTGTCATGAACTTCTTCTGTAGGTATTCTCCAGTTTAGTCTGTGTCCTAAAAACTGTAGGATAAAAATCAGAGTACAATTTAAGTGATTAAATAATCTTTAAACATATATTCTGTCCCATCTCAGAATTCTTTTGCTGCATCCCGTTGTTATGTTAATTTCTTCTCTTTACTGGGCAACATGTTGGCTTCAGAATAAACTTAAATATAACATCCCTACCTTCTAAATTCTTCCTCTGGGTCTGGGTTGTTCTATTTTTTTTAAATGTTACTAAACACTGCACTTCATACTTTCATTATGTATTTCATTGAGCCTCACAAGAGCTCTTTCCAAGCTGTCAAAGTGACTAAGAGTTTCTGTGGATGTCCTTGAAAACATGGTGTGCTTGTGCTCAGTCACTTCATCCTTGTCTGATGCTTTGCGATCCCAGGACTGTAGCCCGTCAGGCTCCCCTGTCTATGGGGATTCCCCAGACAAGCATACTGGAGTGGGTTGCTATGCCCTCTTCCAGGGGAGCTTCCTGACCCAGGGATCAAACCCACATCTCCTCTGTCTCCTGCATTGCAGACTGATTCTTTACCATGAACCACTGAATACATGGGGTGCCTATCTGTTTAGGAAAGATTTGACTGCCTCGTGCTATTGTTCTGTGCTCATTCAGCTCACCCACACATTGAACAGACCAGGGTTCCAGAGCAGTGTTTGTGGCACACAGTTTGATCCATCTCTTGGAGTTTTCCTCATGCCACTGACCTGTGGTTATATTCCAAAAACAGAGCATGGTGAAGTTCAAGGTCGTAGGGCAGGGATCATGATGATCCAAAGGGAATTTAAGCATTGTGTTCAGCGACACAGAAGCTGAGTTTGAGGAGAGACAGGCAGGCCCTCGGATAGTGATGGTCTGAACCAACTCCTCACTTCCTCAGCATCTCGTCCTACCCGGGTCTTGTGAGTCAGAGACTTGGGGAACCTGTACAGCATCCGTCTCTTCAGTTGAGCTGTTGCTCTACCTGGATGGAGGGTGAAATGGGGATGACAACAGGCCACTGGGCATTTGTTCATGTTAAGGTAAGAGATGCAAAACTGGAAAAACTACTTATGAAAGCTAATCTTCCCCACACCCCACGTGGTCCTCCCACTACAATGATTCATGATACTCGGGGCGTGAGACTCAGCAAAGGCTTTAGGGAAATCTATTTTCCGGTTGCTGTGGGGCCTGACATTCTGTGGGGGAAAGAAAAACGTGTCAAGTTTCTTCATTTTAAATGTGATGAAACCAAAAAAGCTCACAAAACATATCTGACTTGAGGTCAAACAGGGATGAATTTTGCCATGCTCCAGAAGTATATAACAGGTAGAGTTCCTTGACTGACACCGTGCCAGGCATTTCACACATATTATGATACTTTCTTTCATCGTAATCATTCAAGGTAACACCACTGTTGTAGAGTTACATAAAATAATTTATTAGACCAAAGTTAAAATTGAAAAAAAAAAAAAAAACAACAGTTTATCAAGCCAAGTTAGCTATTGCTTTGCATTTTGTCGGTAGGAGAAACCTATTGTTTTTATCCTGCCTTGGCCCCATTTCATACTCTTTTTCTCTGTGACCTGACTTTATTCCTAGAGCCCTACCTTTTTTCAACTAAACCATTTCTATGCACTGAGCAAAAGCAGAAGTGAAGGCTGGGCCCTTCTAAATGCCTCCTCAGTGCTTATGTGTTTCAGGACACCAGACACCATCTGGAGGAAAGAGCAGCCTGTCCGTTAGAATGTGTGCTGTGCTACGCTGCTTGAGTCCTGCCCGACTCTTTGTGATCCTCTAGCCCTCCAGCCTCCTCTGTTCATGGAATTTCCCAAGTAAGACTAGTGGAGTGGGTTGCCATTTCTTCCTCCAGGGAATCTTCCTGACCCAGGGATCAAAACCGTGTCTCTTGTGTGTCCTACATTAGCAGGCGGGTTCTTTACCACTAGCGCCCCTGAGAATCCCATCTGTTAGAATGGGCAGCTGCTTTCCCAGCCCACTGAAGTTAGCAGGATGTCCCAGGACAGGAAGGGACCACTTCCCTTCTACTCAAGGATCTTTTCTCTCAGTGACTGTGCTCTATTGGGCCGAACTCTCCTGAAATGGAATGTTCTTGCTCACTTTCTGGTTTCTTGTTACGTTGAGTATTTACAAAATTTTCTAACAAATACCTTTGTTGAAGTTTGCATTTATAGCAATACGAGTTATTTTTCAAAAAGTGGCAGCTTGGAGAAGACTGATCCCATCAATGAGCAAACAGGGTGAATTTAGCTTGCACTCAAAGCCAGACTTGAATTTAAAATTAGGGCTCTCACTCTCCTCAGGGTGGATAGTCAGGTGCCACAGGCGTGTGTCCCCAGGGAATGTGTCTCTGCTGTAAACTAGAGAAGAGTTAAATGGGGTCAGATGGGCCTAGTCCTTCAATTCTAGAGTCTTCCAATAGTTCTCTGCTTTAGTCACTGGAGTGGAAACACCCTTCTTCTTCTGTTCTGTCCTACTTCTGTGTTTGGGGTAAAAGGTATACAGCTCAGTGTGTTCTGTCCCCAAGCTGATCATTGTAAGAATCACCTGGGAGAGTTAGTCCCAAACAAGTGCACAGTCCTCACCTGTAGCAAGTGTGACTCAGCGAGTTGAGGTGGGACCTGGAGTCTCTTTGTTAAAGGTGCTCAGGTGTGCACTTAGCTTTACCCGCTGGTTTCACTGACCTCCCTCATGATTCGAGGGGATGATTATTACATTTATGGTACTTCTAGTGTTCAAAATTGACTGGTGCCAAAAAGATAACTCTCTGCTGCTTTGCAGATGAGGAAACTGAGGCACACAGAGGGTCTCTAACGGGCCGAGATCCCCTTGCTGTAAGTGCTGGAGCCACATCCGGGTAACGACCCTTCTCCTCCGAAACCCCATCCCACATTTTCCAGTTCACTTTTGTCTCAGATTCTTCCAAGTAGCTGTTTCCTTCACCTATACTGCATTTCTACCAAGAACTTCCCAAATGTATTAATCATCTCTCGATACTTTTTTTCACAACAGATATTTTGCAGAAAAGTCTATCACCACCCCGTGATGCATATTGGTGACTTATTAAGAAACTGAATATGGGTGTGGGTAACTTTGTTACTCTTCCCTCTTTCCTTCAGCAGTTTGTGTTCTGTTTACTTACACCAGTATAGTGTCTTAACTGCTATAGTTTTAACCTGAGTTTTGAAATCTAGTAGAGTAAATCCTCCAGCTTAATTCTCCTTCAGTGTGTCTTGGCTAACTGAGATACTTTGATTTCCACTTACATGTTATAATTAGTGTGCAAAATATACCCCCCGCAAATGCCAGCTGCAATACTATTCAGAATAACAAGGATTTGACATTCTAAAAATATTGTCTTCCAATCTATGACTATAACGTATATTCTATTTATGTATGTCTTCTTTAATTTCTCTCAGCAATAGTTTTCAGGAGTCATCACTACCTGTATTCTTAAGCATTAAATGATCATGGGTGTTTATCTCTATTATGTTTTATTGAATTTCATTTCCTAACACTGCTGGTATAGAGAAATGTGGTAGATTTTTATATGAATCCTCTTGACTGCACCATTTAAAAATATGCGACTAAATGCATTTTGATAGATGTACACACTATGGAAGCCACAGCCACAATCAAGATGCAGGGTGTTTCCATCGGTCACAACTTTCCTTGTTCCCCTTTGCAATCCATCACTCCCTCAACTCTTAGCCCCAAGCAACCATTGCCAGTTTAGATGAATTTGCCTTTTTAACAAATTTATAAAATGGAACAGTATACATACTCTTTCTTGTCTGCAAATTAAGCACTCAACACATAGGTAAGAGATGATGTGTATAAAACCTCAAAATTGTAAATGCAGAAGAATATTATTATCATCTCTGCTTCAGAAATGAGCCCCATTCTCCTGGCCCCTCATAAGAATGAAGATCTCTAATTCTTCTCCAAACACCATTTATGCACCTTATGGCACACTTACTTGGAGGACATCCACGTGTGGGCACTTCCAAGTTGCAGGCTGGGGGTCTAGGGCAGAGCCTCAAGGTCCCATCGTCCTCCTCCTGGGATTGGTGCTCCCAGCAGTATAAAACTCATCCTCCTCCTGGGATTGGTGCTCCCAGAGTATAAACCTCCTCCTCCTCCTCCTCCAGGTTTTGGTGCTCCCTGCAGTATAAACCTAATCCTCCTCCTGGGATTGGTGCTCCCAGCAGTATAAACCTCCTCCTCCTCCTGGGATTGGTGCTCCCAGCAGTATAAACTTCCTCCTCCTCCTGGGATTGGTGCTCCCAGCAGTATAAACCTCCTCCTCCTCCTCCTGGGATTGGTGCTCCCAGAGTGTAAACCTCCTCCTCCTCCTAGCATAAGTGCTCCCAGCAGTATAAACCTCATCCTCCTCCTGGGATTGGTGCTCCCAGCAGTATAAACCTCCTCCTCCTCCTACTGGGATTGGTGCTCCCAGCATATAAACCTCATCCTCCTCCTGGGATTGGTGCTCCCAGAGTGTAAACCTCCTCCTCCTCCTCCTGGGATTGGTGCTCCCAACAGTATAAACCTCATCCTCCTCCTGGGATCGGTGCTCCCAGCGGTATAAACCTCCTCCTCGGCAGGTGCACAAGCTCACTGTGGACTAAGCTCCTCTCCTGGTCCTTCCTGCTCAGCTCAGGTTGCTCCTTGAGAACTCAGGTGATGCTGTGCATTCCTCACTTCCGACTGAATTTTCCAAACTCAACTTGTCCTTATGCTCACCTCCCTTGGCAAACAGCTCCTCGACCATTACCTTGCTGTTCTTTGGGTTGTCTCATCCTCTGAACCTGTTGCTTCCTTTCTTCCATCCCCTCTCTCCTTTCTGTGTTTCCAGTGTGTGGGCCCAGTTGAGGCTCCTATAGGAGACACACAGAGAAGGAACCAAGGTCAGGTCTTGGCTGCAGATCCCAGGGAACATTTAACATGCATCTCAGTCTCTCATGCACTCAGAAAAAACTCAGCAGGAAAGGAATTTGGAGAATTTGAATAACCTTATCTTACAGATGAGGATACTGAGGCCCAGAGAGATATGGAGATTTCGCCTAAGTTCCCACACCCTTATGCAGCATAGCTGCCACACAAACCTTGACCACAAATTTTTGTATCCAAAGGCACCAGGAACCCATGGCTAAATTTCAGGGGACATTTGAACAAACATACTTATTTCCCTTCTTAAAATAAAAATACCTGACGGACATGTCCCCAAAAGAATTTCATCTCTTTTCAATAATCCTATATTTTTATACTTGGCATTCCTTTCTTTCTCCAGGGTATCTTCCTGACCCAGGGATTGAACGCCGGTCTCCTGCATAGCAGGCGGATCCTTTACCATCTGAGTCACCAGGGAAGCCCAATCTCTTTCCAATAGTCCTAAATTTATACTGTTTTCCACCTTGGTGGACACAATGGGACCAAGGAATGCATGAATATTAACTACATCACAGTCTTTATTTAAAAATTAGATGTGACTCTCTAAAACATCTGGCTCCTGTGCTAGAGGCCATATTTTTGAGAGCCAGGTACTCTCTGTGCCTTAGTCAACCTTCCTCTCCAGAGCCTCTTCAAAGCCTGCCACAGAGAACATTCAGTAAATGCTTGTCAAGCAGACCAATACTAGTTACCAGGAATCACTAACTCTTACTGATGTCTTCTACTCCCTACCCTATATCCATCAATCCTGCCCTGTGTCTATGTGAAAACAATGAAAGCACAGCCCTGGCGACATAAGTCCAAGATGCAAATTCCAGCTCCACTAAAATACCAAGTCTGCTTTACATGATGATTTCATCGCCCTCTTTGAGCACATGGATCTCATGTATAGTGGAGAAGGATGGATCGTGTAAAATCGAGAAAGTGGTACTAACCTTGGATGATTGACTGTGATATCATACAGGAGAGAGGCCCCATTCCCTGGGTGCTGGCTGCACAGTATAGGAAATCTACAGCAGAGACACTACAGGGCATGTTAGAAACATGGGGATAAGGCTTGAGAAACTGCATTTCAGACAAAAATTCCAGGGAGACTCTCATGAAGGAAAAGCCCCAACATTAAACAAATGGCCCAGAATGAAGACCTTGAAATCCTAGCAGCAACAAGCATGACTCAGCTTAAGTAAAGCAAGTCCCTTGTCAAGGTGGCTTCTCAAGGGGAAATGTCTCCTTTGCAGGATGGTGCCCGACCCTGCCCAGTCCCACTCTCTTCCAGGACAGAACTGGGCAGCAGTGGCCAGTGGTACGTGATGAAACCTCAGGAAGTGAGCATAACTGGGGACCAATCCTCAGGCCCCTCCATGTGCCAGCTTCACTCCAAGCCCACAGGTAAACACAAAGCTGGTAGGTCAGCCTGTAGGATCTACCCCTTTCCCACCAGGGCATCCTCTCCCATTCCTCCTCTAGTCCCTGCTCACAGAGTGAGGTAAAGCAAAGGCCCTGGCAGTGCCAAGTCCTTCCCAGTGCACCCCTCATCCTCCCCACCCTGGGCCTCGGGGCAGAGCAGCGATGTGAAAGTCAGTGACTACCTACCTCTGTGCTCTCACGGTCACATCCTTCTCAGTCCCGCACCCTGGTCCCGCCGCAGCCCACTCTCAGACCCTTCCAGAATGCCAGGTGCCAACATCTGCAGAACATTCTTCCATCATCAAGAGTTATTACAGAAAGGGGGGGTTGTTTCTGCACAGAAATTAGCAAGGAAAAAAATCAGGGTTAAATTATGGCCCAACCCCTTTTCACACTGTGGGGTCAACATCTTTTTAGGTTACAATTTAGGAACATTCCTAGGAATGGGCTCAACTGATTATGGCAAAGCTTTAAAGTCCAAGGTAAAAGGCTTAGTTTTTTACTTTGAAGCCACTGCTAACACTTCACATTTTTCTTCAAAGTGGCTGCTAGAGAATGCATTGGTGTTTTAAATAAATGTAGAGAATGCCTGCCTTATGGATAATCTTTCCCTTTAAGTTTCATCTTTTTCCTTATTACCAAGTTCTCTTTTAGATCAATAAGACCCAATGATTTTCTTTTATGTTGTTTCCTAAAGAAAAATATGTCGAAATCAAATTGCTGCTTTCAGCCCAATATTATGCAGTGAAATCAACTTTTTAGGTGGCATCTTTCCATCATTTTTTCATGGAGTGACATAGGAACCCTGGAACCCATGACTGGCCTCAGGATTCCTTTACTGGAAAGCTCATTCAGAGGCAGACCCCACATGTCCTCTGACCTTGAGAATCAACTGAACTGCATTTCTCCCCAGTCCTGACATGGCAAAAAGGAGAGAGAATTGGGGTCAAGAGAGAAGATGATGACAAAGTGAGAGTGAACTGAGAAGTCAGGGGAGGTTTCTGATTAGGGTGGGAGGACCGATGGGGATGGAATCTAGAGGGATGTTCATTGAGAACCTGTGCTCCCACAGGTGGACCAGAAATTTCCTCTTGGAAGGTCAGCACAGGTCAGGAGTCACCTGTGCATTCTGATACAGACGGTGACAGTTTGCTCTGATCGGTGCAGTGGATTCCTTACCTCCAAATTAGTCCTTGCCTTCTTCAAAACATCGTGTGTCCTGGTCACTGAAACAACAAAACAGTTCCCAAAGGCAGAAATTACCAGCGGGGTCCACATCTGACTTGGGTGTGTGTGGTCTAAAGTTTGTCTTTCTGGCCACTCAGCTTGGGGTCTCCTGCTCCCCTTCACCCCTCACATCTCCTCCTCTGCCTCTATGATTACTGATGGCACAGGAGGTTCAGGGATGTCACATCAGTCTCCCCCATCACCTGGCCTCTCTGGTCACTGTCCATTCACAGCACAAGTGGGGAGCCTGGAAGGCCCCCCAATTTCCTGTCCCATTCCCTGTCCCAGGGCACCCACACTGGCTGAAGATGAACTGCTCCATGCTCTCCTTCTGCTGGTTGGCGGTCTTCAGGCGCTCACATGTACTCTGAAGGAGACTCTCCTGTTTGGATAGTTTGGTTCTCAGTTCCAGAAGCTCCTTTTTCATGGACTCTCCCTGGAAAGAAACATAGGTGTTCTGTCAGTGGTCAGAAGGCCTAAAGCACCCTGTGATTTGTGGCTCTTTACAACCACAAACAGGATTCTACAATCTTCTCAAGTATTTCTGGACCAGATTTCCCTGCCTCTAAAACCCTCCAGCAGGTGATGGCTCAGGATGGGCCATGAGGTGGGAACACTGAGGACCTGGAAGCTCCTGTGCAAAGGAGCACAGGCCACACTCCAACTGCTGCAGAGAACCTGAGTCCAGGCCACACTGAAACTCCCAGCTGTAAGTAAGAGCTCTGATTTAGTGCTGACATAGTTATATCACTTGGGTATCAAAACTCGGTCATTAGGAATATTATGCCTGGGGAGACAGGGCTGGCCTGAGACAGTCTACAAGTCTGTAAATATATCTGCCAACCTCAGGATGGCAAAATACTTCCTCCTTGGAAATAGCAAAGTTGGATCCTCTAAAGTTATCATTGATACCAGTCTGGAGTGAGAAGCCTAGGAGGGATTTGGAAATCTACCTAATCCAAGATCATCAACCAGAGTGGCCTGAGATTTGAAAGCGCCTGGGGGAGGCTGACTCTCATCAGGCTTGACCCAGAGACACAGGTTTAAGTGGAAATTGTTCTGGGATTTCAGTGGGTGAGTAAAAAGGGCTGGTCCACTCCTGGTGACATTCTGTGATCCTGTCTGCCTGTGTGGACCTGGGGGTGAGTGGGAGTGGGCTCAGGATGGAAAAGGAGGAGGCGTTGATGTTTTGAATGGCCCTGAACGCAGCTCAGCTGAACTTCAGAAAGTTAAAGGGATGGAACATTTGTGGGTTACCAGGGTTCTCATGTCTCTGCCTCTTCTGTGTTCTTTTCTTCTCCTGTTTGGCTCCTTATCCTGGGGCTCAGGCTGTGAGGAGAGGGATGTTTTCAGACCTGCACAGAGAGCGCTCACCACAGAGGAGAGGTCTCCCTCCAGGGACACACGCCTCAGGTCGCCTTCTCCCAACTGCCCATTTGGCTCCTGATCTTCAGGCTCTGCAGGCCGAGGAGTTAGAAGGCTAGTTAGGGGGCAGAACCGGTAGAGGACGCTGGCTTCTTACCACTTTGCCCACAAGGGCAGGGCCAGGGGAGCTTAGAAAGGCTGCTCGCCAGAACGTGGTGAGGAGGGAGGCCGACTCCTCCAGCAGGTGGTGCAGGGCGGTGGCGCTGCTCCTCAGCTCCTGGATGCCTTCGCTGCCCACCACCTGGGAAAGGGGGCGGTAGCCATGGGCATCCCTGTGGCTGAGAGAGCACAGGCCTCGGCTTCCTTTGTGAGCGAGGTACGGCCACAGGCTTGCTTGAACCTGTGAGACTTTTTCTAACCTGGAAGCCGAGGTTCTCTGACTCAGCAAGGGCCTCCCACTTTGTGAGAGTTCATTTGATTCCACACTTTTTAGCTTTTAGTCCTGCTTCGTGCTCTGGAGTTCTAAGGTCCCTATTTTTGCACCCCCACCCCCACTGCCCTTCCCTAAATCCACTGCCCTTCCCTAAATCCAGGCCTTATGCTTCAATTGGGCTGCACCATTTGTAGCTCGAAGGACTGAGAGCTGCTCCCTTTACCTGGCATGTTCTCCTTTCCAGAGAACTGCACATCCCCCAGGGGCGCCCTAACCCCCATGAGCCTGTCACCTTCCTTCTGGGATAATCGCCACTTCTGGGTTCACTCCGTCACACCCACGGCACTGCCAGCACTGTGCCTGGAGCCCCTTGTTGCCTTTGTTGACTCAGGTGTGGGCCTCCCTCTCACGTGTGGGGGCTCCTGGAGCTCGACTGCACAGCGGCTGGTACCTAGGTCTTCCCTGGGGAAAGACTCTGAGAAGCCTTGTGGCCTGCGCTCGGCCTGAGCAGAGAAGTCCAAGGCTGCCACTCTCCTCACCCCTTCCACACATCTGACCCATATGGATGAATATTCTCAATTCCCAGGAAACTGATGAAGTGATTTTATCCTGCCCACAAATGATCATATCCCAGTGTGACTTTAGCAGATAATAAGCTACCAAACAGCACTGCAAGGATGCTGATGCTTAACATGCTCTGCTGATGAGGATGGCAAAGCTGCACATGCTTTTCTGTGGTTCTCAGGGGAAATACAGAGTCAGCTACATCTGGAACAGAACAAAGCTTGTCGTGAAACAAGCTGGTGGAGACAGAAGGCCTAGCTGGATGGAAATGGAAGATACATCCTCAGCTGGTGAGAGATATGCAGCAGGAAAAAAGACAGTGGGAGAAGCAGCTAAAATCAAAAGAAGAAAGGGCTTAAGGAAAAGGTGCACCTAAGAGCTAAAGTGGGATTACCTCTATGCCTGGAGCTACGGGACCAGAGAAGCTTCAGGCTGGTCTCACAAGTGATGCTATCTTCTTGACCAGCAGTCTGCCTTCCCCAATCTGCTCTCTTAGGGCACTATAGTCATCAATGTGGCTGATGACGTGGCGGCCATGCTTATTGGCAAAGGAGCCGTCAGTAGCATCACCCTCCAGCTTGGGAGGCTTCTTCGTTACTGGAGAAGCATCCAAACCCAGCTCTGAAGAATAAAACCACAACAACAAAGAAACCACTGTTATTCATAGTCACCCTCAGTTCAATCCAAAAGGGACATCAAAGAGTAAAAGAGGCCAGAAACAAGATCAACAGTTTTGGTAAGCACACATATTCTTGTGAAGTCCATACATATTCTGGGTTCTATGGGATTTAACTCTGCACTCTAATCACTGTTCTGATGAGTCAGTACTAGAAAATATGTACTAGGATAAGAAGCATAGGAGACATAAGCCTAGGTGAGTTTGAAATGCCCCATTGGAGACCAGACCGCAACCTGGAAAATATCACGAAGAGATTGATATGATCCTACTCAGGCAAATGTGGCTTAGAACCGGATTTCTAGCTCAGGCCTCTCTGCTGTGTGATGAGGAGGAGGAGTGACTGAGCTGGCAGGGATGAGTCCTGGCTGCTGCTGTGGGGAGGCGCTGAGAGGGCAAAGCCTGAGAGGGAAGAGAAGCAACACCGAGACAGAGCATAACGAGGGAGCAGGAACACAGCAAATCAAAGCTTCTCTGAATCCTGGGCGGGCCTGTTCACTCCCACAAACCTCAGCATATCAGTGACTCGTCTCAGTGCCTATATTCTCTCATGTGAAACACAGAGATGGTAAATGCTGCACTAGCTCTGACGAAATTATTTGAAAACATGGTAAATTTTAAAACACTCCACAAACATAAGGAATAGGCATTAACATATACAGTTGTTAATTGTTTTGAGTACTGCACCCCACTCCAGTACTCTTGCCTGGAGAATCCCATGGACAGAGGAGCCTGGAAGGCTGCAGGCCATGGGGTCGCTTAGAGTCAGACACGACTGAGCGACTTCACTTTCACTTCACTATGGTGTCTGCTGCTGCTGCTAAGTCACTTCAGTCGTGTCCGACTCTGTGTGACCCCATAGACGGAAGCCCACCAGGCTCCCCCGTCCCTGGGATTCTCCAGGCAAGAACACTGGAGTGGGTTGCCATTTCCTTAGGCACTTGTAAATTATTTCATTTAATGCTCCACATAATAGTTTATATTATCCTCATGTTAAAGATGAGGAAGCTAAGGCTTAACTACTTGAGGAGTTTTAACACTTTTCCAAAGGCAAACATGTAAGTGGCAAACTCAGAATCCGGATCTGACCCTAAACTCCATGCCCTCAAGGCGCTGTATTGAAGCATCTTTGACTTCACTCTGGCCCTAAGGAGTGTGGAAGAGGCAACATTGTCCCTTCCACCACACACATCCTGGGGACCTTCCCATTGCCTGAGGGCTTCACGGTTCCCTTTTCCTTCCTGCCTTGGAAGAACAGCGGCTTGTTTCCAGGGTTAGTGCTGGTGGGGAATTTCTGGCTAATGCAGGAGGAGCTGAGACTGGCTTTGCTGGCACCGCCATCCAACTGCTGTTCAGGCTGCAGTCGCAGACAGGTGTTCACCTGAACCCTCTGCTCCAGCTGCCCTCACAAAGCTCGGATCTCTGCCACCAGAGGGCTCAGGTCACTGCTCAAAGGGACTTGGTGACAGGCATCCCAGGTGTAAGCTGAGAGGAGAGAGAGGTCTGGTGGCACTGAACCGAGTGTTTCCAAGCATGTGTCAGAACACTCTCCTGTGATGTTCTGTTCTGACAAGGACCCCACTGTAATCTCAGAACCCCAGGAGTAATGTGGCTTAGAACCTGCTTAGAACCATTACACCCCCTGCCGTGATGGGGATGTCACTTTTCCTGGGTGAGGACTGGCATATATTAAGATGGTACACACTCCAGCCTGGAATTTCCTTGAGACTCAAATGACCCTTGTCCATCTAGAGGGCACATGACTGGCAGATGAAGTCAAACCTAATATTTCTCCTCCTGATTAACCTTAGTCCTGCAGGCTAGAGAGCAGGGTCTTTCAAGGCAGAAGATCAGTACTAAGCTGGAGAAGTGCACAGACTGAGGGAGATGTGATGACCTCCACATTCAGGAATCAAAGGGGAGAGGAAGAAGAAGGCATCAGGCCTTTGGGCAACACTTCAGAATGGGAGGGATATAGGGCTTCCCTGGTGGCTCACTGGTAAAGAATCCGCCTGCTAACACAGAAGACGTGAGTTCAATCCCTGGCCCAGGAAGATCCCACATGCCGTGAAGCAACTAAACCCATAGGCCACAATTACTGAGCCTGTGCTCTGGAGCCTGGGAGCTACAACGAAGGGGCCCATATGCCTAGAGCCTGTGCTTTGCAGCAAGAGAAGCCACCACAATGAGAAGCCCACCCATCCCAACTAGAGAAAAGCCTGTGCAGCAATGAAGACCCAGCACAGTCAAAATGAGAGGGATAGATGAGAGAACATAACTAATTGGACTTCTCAAGTTCTAATTGCTTTTTTACCGGCACTCACCACCCACAGCCTTTCTCTATGGACTGGGAGAAGAAGAAATCTAAGAAATATTCTATAAGACTATCATTGCTCATCTAAAAACATTGAAGTCAAATGTATTTGAAAAGATAGAATTTGTTTCCGTTTTTATCAAGGTAACAGGATGCATATACCATATGATACCTGCATCCAGTTGCCTCAGAGCCACAGGCCTTAACCAAACACATTATTTCTGCAGTGAGCTATGTGAATATTCTCACGAAATGGAATAAATGAAGAGGAGTGCAGGACAAGGTGGCAGAGTAGAAGGACGAGCTCACCTCTTCTTATGAAAACACTAAAATCACAACTAACTGCTAAACAACTATCACCAAAGAACACTGGCAGCTACCCAAACGGATATTCTGCCTCCAAAGACAAAGAAGACACAGAGAGAGAGCAGGAGGAGTGCCTTCATGATATCATCAAATCCCATGCCTGCTGGGTGGGTTACCCACAAACGGGAAAATACATTGCAGCAGTTCTCCCACAGGAGAATTCTGAGTCCCACACCAGGCTTCCCAGCCTGGGCATCTGTAATAGGAAGGAGGAGCTACTGGAGCATTTGGCTTTGAAAGCCAGCAGGGTGTGAGTGCAGGAGTTCCACGGGGCTGGGAGAAACAGAGACTCCAGTTTTAGAGGCTGCACACAGAGTTTCATGAGCACTGGGACCTAGGCCAAAGCAATGACTCCACAGAAACCTGGGCAGGTCTTGGAGGGTATCCTGGCTCTCGGTAGGGACATGGACACTGATGGCAGGAGCTCCGGGAAATACTCAACAATGTAAGCTCTCCAGGAGGTCACCACTTTGGCACCGAGACCTGGCCCCACCCAACAGTCTATAGGCTCCAGTGCTGGGATGCCTCAGGATTACCAACAGGAGGATGGGAACACAACACTACTCATCAGCAGACAGGCTGAATAAAGTCATCTGGAGCCCACTGATGCCTCTAAACATACCCCTTGACCTAGCTCTGCCCATTAGAGGGGCAAGATTCAGGTCCACCCACCACTAGGCTGGCACCAGTCTCTCCCACCAGGATGCCTGAACAATCTCCTGGACCAACCTCACTCACTAGGGTGGCAGATATCAGAAGCAAAAAGAACTGTAATCCTGCTGCCTGTCGAAAGGCGACCACAAACACAGAAACTTAGACAACACGAGACAGCAGAGAAATATGTTCCAAACAAAGGAACAAGATAAAACCCCAGGAGAACAACTAAGTGGCGTGCAGGTAGGCAATCTACCAAAAAAAAAAATTCAGAGTAATCTTGGGTAAAGATGATTCAAAATCTCAGAAAAGAATGGAGGCACAGATCAAGAGGATACAGGAATGTTTAACAAAGAGCTAGAAGGTATAAAGAACAGAGTTTTACAATAACTAAAATGAAAAAGGCACTAGAAGGAATCAGTACCAGAATAAATGAGGCAGGAGAAAGTTGAGAGTGTTCCATTTCTAACATTTGATATTCATTAACTGGCAGGCCACAGCTCCACTCTTCTCAAACACAACAATAAGGCACAAAAGTGGGGGCTTCTCTGCACGCTCTCTCACTCCAGGCTCCTTCTGGGAGCCCCAGCTCTGTCCACTTCCACCAGGCTTACATCACGGCAGGGACCACAACCTTCTGGCAGCCAGAAGTGACCCTCATTCCATCAGGAGCCAGCTCTGTAATGGAAGTCAAGGTTATGAAGGGCACCTTTTGTCAGCAAGTGGCTTTCGGACACAGCGTTTTCCACAGACTTGCTTCCTCCAGCTTTGCTAAGATGAATGAGAAGACTCGCATGGCTTCCAAAGAAACCCAGAATTGCAGTGACATCTGGTTTGCACTGAGGTTCAAAATTATGAAACTGTGCCAAGCACCGAAGCACAGACATGTTCATATTCTGCATCAAGGCTGCACCGGACCTTCCCAGGGACAGAGCCTCATAGGGAAGCCTTGCAGCCCCACCGGTGGTCTTCAGATCACACTTTGAGAACCACTAGGCTGGGAACCCACATCCGGGGATTACTGGCTTAGAGCCCCAAACATTCAGAATCAGAATGAAAGTCAATTCTGGCCAGGAACCAACAAGTTCTAGGGCTTTTTTTGCATGAATTAATAATTTTTTAATAAAAAAGCATTTCTCAACTGAGATCTTTTGAGGTCTACAACACAGATCTACATAAAGAAGGGGGACTCTAGATACCAACGTGAAACAAGATTAATGGAAAGAAAAAAGAGAAGACAGGCAGAATGGTGGGGAGAGATAAATAGTTTAAATATTGTAATTGATATAATAACATCGGCAAAATGCCCTATAAAATAATCTGCCCTGTTTAAAAAGGGAGACATGTTAGCCATCTTTATGTCTTCTTTGGAGAAATGTCTGTTTAGTTCTTTGGCCCATTTTTTGATTGGGTCATTTATTTTTCTGGAATTGAGCAGCAGGAGCTGCTTGTATATTTTGGAGATTAATCCTTTATCAGTTGCTTCATTTGCTATTATCTTCTCCCATTCTGAAGGCTGTCTTTTCACCTTGCTTATAGTTTCCTTTGCTGTGCAGAAGCTTTTGATTTTAATTGGGTCCCATTTGTTTATTTTTGCTTTTATTTCCAATATTCTGGGAGGTGGGTCTTGGAGGATCCTGCTGTGATTTATGTCAGAGAGTGTTTTGCCTATGTTCTCCTCTAGGAGTTTTATAGAATCTGGTCTTACATTTAGCTCTCTAATCCATTTTGAGTTTATTTTGGTGTATGGTGTTAGGGGGTATTCTAGTTTCATTCTTTTACATGTGGCTGCCAGTTTTCCCAGCACCACTTGTTAAAGAGACTGTCTTTTCTCCATTTTGTATTCTTGCCTTTGTCAAAGTTAGCCTCCAATTAAAAAAAAAAAAAGTAAAATAATTAGAAACAAAAAAATAAAAAGGGAGACATGTCATTTAATATCTTTACTGGGTAACTTTTGCTGTGCTGTATTGACATTTCTATGATTACATGCTGACATTTCTTACATGCAAATACTGCTACCTAAAGCAACTTTAGCCTAATAATCTTCCATTATTTACTTCTTCCAGGTTTATGACTTGAACACTGCAATCCGGGGTCTCCAAAGAGTCGGTCTTTCTCTCTCGCACACACCACTGTAGGAGACTCAACTAAAACTATGGATTCCAATTGTGTCTTAGAGTCGCCAATTACATTTAATAGTTTCCATAAAGAAAGGAAGAACTATTAATATTTGCTGATCTCAAGAATGATTCATCCCCCTAAAATGACTGACAAAGTA